>NW_027100200.1:0-67050 GCF_031753505.1 Anomalospiza imberbis
GGGCTGGCCACTTTTCTTTCCCAGGGAAAAGGGCCGGTCTTTGTCTCTCAGGGGCTGTGGCCCTGAGTGGCCGGCTGCCTGCAAAATATCCGAACGGACGAGGATATGTCCCAGACCCAACCTGCCCCCACCTCAAACCTGTGCTGCCCTGAAAGTCCTAAGGGAACCCTACAAACTGACATCAGGAACCTGGCTGGCCACTTTTCTTTCCCAGGGAAAAGGGCCGGTCTCTTGTCTCCCGGGGGCTGTGGCCCTGAGTGCCCGGCTGCCTGCAAAATATCCGAACGGACGAGGATATGTCCCAGACCCAACCTGCCCCCCACCTCAAACCTGTGCTGCCCTGAAAGTCCTAAGGGAACCCTACAAACTGACATCAGGAAGCTGGGCTGGCCACTTTTCTTTCCCAGGGAAAAGGGCCGGTCTTTGTCTCCAGGGGCTGAGGCCCTGAGTGGCCGGCTTGCCTGCAAAATATCCGAACGGACGAGGATATGTCCCAGGACCCAAACCTGCCCCCACCTCAAACCTGTGCTGCCCTGAAAGTCCTAAGGGAACCCTACAAACTGACATCAGGAACCTGGGCTGGCCACTTTTCTTTCCCAGGGAAAAGGGCCGGTCTTTGTCTCCAGGGGCTGTGGCCGGCTGAGTGGCCCTGAGTGGCCGGCTGCCTGCAAATTATCCGAACGGACGAGGATATGTCCCAGACCCAACCTGCCCCCACCTCAAACCTGTGCTGCCCTGAAAGTCCTAAGGGAACCCTACAAACTGACATCAGGAACCTGGGCTGGCCACTTTTCTTTCCCAGGGAAAAGGGCCGGTCTTTGTCTCCAGGGGCTGTGGCCGGCTGAGTGGCCCTGAGTGGCCGGCTGCCTGCAAAATATCCGAACGGACGAGGATATGTCCCAGACCCAACCTGCCCCCCACCTCAAACCTGTGCTGCCCTGAAAGTCCTAAGGGAACCCTACAAACTGACATCAGGAACCTGGGCTGGCCACTTTTCTTTCCCAGGGAAAAGGGCCGGTCTTTGTCTCCAGGGGCTGTGGCCCCTGAGTGGCCGGCTGCCTGCAAAATATCCGAACGGATGAGGATATGTCCCAGACCCAACCTGCCCCCACCTCAAACCTGTGCTGCCCTGAAAGTCCTAAGGGAACCCTACAAACTGACATCAGGAACCTGGGCTGGCCACTTTTCTTTCCCAGGGAAAAGGGCCAGTCTTTGTCTCCAGGGGCTGAGGCCCTGAGTGGCCGGCTGCCTGCAAAATATCCGAACGGACGAGGATATGTCCCAGACCCAACCTGCCCTCACCTCAAACCTGTGCTGCCCTGAAAGTCCTAAGGGAACCCTACAAACTGACATCAGGAACCTGGGCTGGCCACTTTTCTTTCCCAGGGAAAAGGGCCGGTCTTTGTCTCCAGGGGCTGTGGCCCCTTGAGTGGCCGGCTGCCTGCAAAATATCCGAACGGACGAGGATATGTCCCAGACCCAACCTGCCCCCACCTCAAACCTGTGCTGCCCTGAAAGTCCTAAGGGAACCCTACAAACTGACATCAGGAAGCTGGGCTGGCCACTTTTCTTTCCCAGGGAAAAGGGCCGTCTTTGTCTCCAGGGGCTGTGGCCCTGAGTGGCCGGCTGCCTGCAAAATATCCGAACGGACGAGGATATGTCCCAGACCCAACCTGCCCCCACCTCAAACCTGTGCTGCCCTGAAAGTCCTAAGGGAACCCTACAAACTGACATCAGGAACCTGGGCTGGCCACTTTTCTTTCCCAGGAAAAGGGCCGGTCTTTGTCTCCAGGGGCTGAGGCCCTGAGTGGCCGGCTGCCTGCAAAATATCCGAACGGACGAGGATATGTCCCAGACCCCAACCTGCCCCCACCTCAAACCTGTGCTGCCCTGAAAGTCCTAAGGGAACCCTACAAACTGACATCAGGAACCTGGGCTGGCCACTTTTCTTTCCCAGGGAAAAGGGCCGGTCTTTGTCTCCAGGGGCTGTGGCCGGCTGAGTGCCCTGAGTGGCCGGCTGCCTGCAAATTATCCGAACGGACGAGGATATGTCCCAGACCCAACCTGCCCCCACCTCAAACCTGTGCTGCCCTGAAAGTCCTAAGGGAACCCTACAAACTGACATCAGGAACCTGGGCTGGCCACTTTTCTTTCCCAGGGAAAAGGGCCGGTCTTTGTCTCCAGGGGCTGTGGCCCTGAGTGGCCGGCTGCCTGCAAATTATCCGAACGGACGAGGATATGTCCCAGACCCAACCTGCCCCCACCTCAAACCTGTGCTGCCCTGAAAGTCCTAAGGGAACCCTACAAACTGACATCAGGAACCTGGGCTGGCCACTTTTCTTTCCCAGGGAAAAGGGCCGGTGTTTGTCTCCAGGGGCTGTGGCCCTGAGTGGCCGGCTGCCTGCAAAATATCCGAACGGACGAGGATATGTCCCAGACCCAACCTGCCCCCACCTCAAACCTGTGCTGCCCTGAAAGTCCTAAGGGAACCCTACAAACTGACATCAGGAACCTGGGCTGGCCACTTTTCTTTCCAGGGAAAAGGGCCGGTCTTTGTCTCCAGGGGCTGAGGCCCTGAGTGGACCGGCTGCCTGCAAAATATCCGAACGGACGAGGATATGTCCCAGACCCAACCTGCCCCCACCTCAAACCTGTGCTGCCCTGAAAGTCCTAAGGGAACCCTACAAACTGACATCAGGAACCTGGGCTGGCCACTTTTCTTTCCCAGGGAAAAAGGGCCGGTCTTTGTCTCCAGGGGCTGTGGCCGGCTGAGTGGCCCCTGAGTGGCCGGCTGCCTGCAAATTATCCGAACGGACGAGGATATGTCCCAGACCCAACCTGCCCCCACCTCAAACCTGTGCTGCCCTGAAAGTCCTAAGGGAACCCTACAAACTGACATCAGGAACCTGGGCTGGCCACTTTTCTTTCCCAGGGAAAAGGGCCGGTCTTTGTCTCCAGGGGCTGAGGCCCCTGAGTGGCCGGCTGCCTGCAAAATATCCGAACGGACGAGGATATGTCCCAGACCCAACCTGCCCCCACCTCAAACCTGTGCTGCCCTGAAAAGTCCTAAGGGGAACCCTACAAACTGACATCAGGAACCTGGGCTGGCCACTTTTTCTTTCCCAGGGAAAAGGGCCGGTCTTTGTCTCCAGGGGCTGTGGCCGGCTGAGTGGCCCTGAGTGGCCGGCTTGCCTGCAAATTATCCGAACGGACGAGGATATGTCCCAGACCCAACCTGCCCCCACCTCAAACCTGTGCTGCCCTGAAAGTCCTAAGGGAACCCTACAAACTGACATCAGGAACCTGGGCTGGCCACTTTTCTTTCCCAGGGAAAAGGGCCGGTCTTTGTCTCCAGGGGCTGTGGCCCTGAGTGGCCGGCTGCCTGCAAAAATATCCGAACGGACGAGGATATGTCCCAGACCCAACCTGCCCCCACCCCAAACCTGTGCTGCCCTGACACTCCCAAGAGAACCCTACAAACTGACATCAGGAACCTGGGCTGGCCACTTTTCTTTCCCAGGGAAAAGGGCCGGTCTTTGTCTCCAGGGGCTGAGGCCCTGAGTGGCCGGCTGCCTGCAAAATATCCGAACGGACGAGGATATGTCCCAGACCCAACCTGCCCTCACCTCAAACCTGTGCTGCCCTGAAAGTCCTAAGGGAACCCTACAAACTGACATCAGGAAGCTGGGCTGGCCACTTTTCTTTCCCAGGGAAAAGGGCCGGTCTTTGTCTCCAGGGGCTGTGGCCCTGAGTGGCCGGCTGCCTGCAAAATATCCGAACGGACGAGGATATGTCCCAGACCCAACCGCCCCCACCTCAAACCTGTGCTGCCCTGAAAGTCCTAAGGGAACCCTACAAACTGACATCAGGAACCTGGGCTGGGCCACTTTTCTTTCCCAGGGAAAAGGGCCGGTCTTTGTCTCCAGGGGCTGAGGCCCTGAGTGGCCGGCTGCCTGCAAAATATCCGAACGGACGAGGATATGTCCCAGACCCAACCTGCCCCCACCTCAAACCTGTGCTGCCCTGAAAGTCCTAAGGGAACCCTACAAACTGACATCAGGAACCTGGGCTGGCCACTTTTCTTTCCCAGGGAAAAGGGCCGGTCTTTGTCTCCAGGGGCTGTGGCCGGCTGAGTGGCCCTGAGTGGCCGGCTGCCTGCAAATTATCCGAACGGACGAGGATATGTCCCAGACCCAAACCTGCCCCCCACCCTCAAACCTGTGCTGCCCTGAAAGTCCTAAGGGAACCCTACAAACTGACATCAGGAACCTGGGCTGGCCACTTTTCTTTCCCAGGGAAAAGGGCCGGTCTTTGTCTCCAGGGGCTGTGGCCGGCTGAGTGGCCCTGAGTGGCCGGCTGCCTGCAAAATATCCGAACGGACGAGGATATGTCCCAGACCCAACCTGCCCCCACTCAAACCTGTGCTGCCCTGAAAGTCCTAAGGGAACCCTACAAACTGACATCAGGAACCTGGGCTGGCCACTTTTCTTTCCAGGGAAAAGGGCCGGTCTTTGTCTCCAGGGGCTGTGGCCCTGAGTGGCCCGGCTGCCTGCAAAATATCCGAACGGACGAGGATATGTCCCAGACCCAACCTGCCCCCACCTCAAACCTGTGCTGCCCTGAAAGTCCTAAGGGAACCCTACAAACTGACATCAGGAACCTGGGCTGGCCACTTTTCTTTCCCCAGGGAAAAGGGCCGGTCTTTGTCTCCAGGGGCTGTGGCCGGCTGAGTGGCCCTGAGTGGCCGGCTGCCTGCAAATTATCCCGAACGGACGAGGATATGTCCCAGACCCCAACCTGCCCCCACCTCAAACCTGTGCTGCCCTGAAAGTCCTAAGGGAACCCTACAAACTGACATCAGGAACCTGGGCTGGCCACTTTTCTTTCCCAGGGAAAAGGGCCGGTCTTTGTCTCCAGGGGCTGTGGCCGGCTGAGTGGCCCTGAGTGGCCGGCTGCCTGCAAAATATCCGAACGGACGAGGATATGTCCCAGACCCAACCTGCCCCCCACCTCAAACCTGTGCTGCCCTGAACAGTCCTAAGGGAACCCTACAAACTGACATCAGGAACTGGGCTGGCCACTTTTCTTTCCCAGGGAAAGGGCCGGTCTTTGTCTCCAGGGGCTGTGGCCGGCTGAGTGGCCCTGAGTGGCCGGCTGCCCTGCAAATTATCCGAACGGACGAGGATATGTCCCAGACCCCAACCTGCCCCCACCTCAAACCTGTGCTGCCCTGAAAAGTCCTAAGGGAACCCTACAAACTGACATCAGGAACCTGGGCTGGCCACTTTTCTTTCCCAGGGAAAAGGGCCGGTCTTTGTCTCCAGGGGCTGTGGCCGGCTGAGTGGCCCTGAGTGGCCGGCTGCCTGCAAATTATCCGAACGGACGAGGATATGTCCCAGACCCAACCTGCCCCCCACCCTCAAACCTGTGCTGCCCTGAAAGTCCTAAGGGAACCCTACAAACTGACATCAGGAACCCTGGGCTGGCCACTTTTCTTTCCAGGGAAAAGGGCCGGTCTTTGTCTCCAGGGGCTGTGGCCCTGAGTGCCCGGCTGCCTGCAAAATATCCGAACGGACGAGGATATGTCCCAGACCCAACCTGCCCCCACCTCAAACCTGTGCTGCCCTGAAAGTCCTAAGGGAACCCTACAAACTGACATCAGGAACCTGGGCTGGCCACTTTTCTTTCCCAGGGAAAAGGGCCGGTCTTTGTCTCCAGGGGCTGAGGCCCTGAGTGGCCGGCTGCCTGCAAAATATCCGAACGGACGAGGATATGTCCCAGACCCAACCTGCCCTCACCTCAAACCTGTGCTGCCCTGAAAGTCCTAAGGGAACCCTACAAACTGACATCAGGAACCTGGGCTGGCCACTTTTCTTTCCAGGAAAAGGGCCGGTCTTTGTCTCCAGGGGCTGTGGCCCTGAGTGGCCGGCTGCCTGCAAAATATCCGAACGGACGAGGATATGTCCCAGACCCAACCTGCCCCCACCTCAAACCTGTGCTGCCCTGAAAGTCCTAAGGGAACCCTACAAACTGACATCAGGAACCTGGGCTGGCCACTTTTCTTTCCCAGGGAAAAGGGCCGGTCTTTGTCTCCAGGGGCTGTGGCCCTGAGTGGCCGGCTGCCTGCAAAATATCCGAACGGACGAGGATATGTCCCAGACCCAACCTGCCCCCACCCCAAACCTGTGCTGCCCTGACACTCCCAAGAGAACCCTACAAACTGACATCAGGAACCTGGGCTGGCCACTTTTCTTTCCCAGGGAAAAGGGCCGGTCTTTGTCTCCAGGGGGCTGAGGCCCTGAGTGGCCGGCTGCCTGCAAAATATCCGAACGGACGAGGATATGTCCCAGACCCAACCTGCCCCTCACCTCAAACCTGTGCTGCCTGAAAGTCCTAAGGGAACCCTACAAACTGACATCAGGAACCTGGGCTGGCACTTTTCTTTCCCAGGGAAAAGGGCCGGTCTTTGTCTCCAGGGGCTGTGGCCCTGAGTGGCCGGCTGCCTGCAAAATATCCGAACGGACGAGGATATGTCCCAGACCCAACCTGCCCCCACCTCAAACCTGTGCTGCCCTGAAAGTCCTAAGGGAACCCTACAAACTGACATCAGGAACCTGGGCTGGCCACTTTTCTTTCCCAGGAAAAGGGCCGGTCTTTGTCTCCAGGGGCTGAGGCCCTGAGTGGCCGGCTGCCTGCAAAATATCCGAACGGACGAGGATATGTCCCAGACCCAACCTGCCCCCACCTCAAACCTGTGCTGCCCTGAAAGTCCTAAGGGAACCCTACAAAACTGACATCAGGAACCTGGGCTGGCCACTTTTCTTTCCCAGGGAAAAGGGCCGGTCTTTGTCTCCAGGGGCTGAGGGCCGGCTGAGTGGCCCTGAGTGGCCGGCTGCAAAATTATCCGAACGGACGAGGATATGTCCCAGACCCAACCCTGCCCCCACCTCAACCTGTGCTGCCCTGAAAGTCCTAAGGGAACCCTACAAACTGACATCAGGAACCTGGGCTGGCCACTTTTCTTTCCCAGGGAAAAGGGCCGGTCTTTGTCTCCAGGGGCTGTGGCCGGCTGAGTGGCCCTGAGTGGCCGGCTGCCTGCAAAATATCCGAACGGACGAGGATATGTCCCAGACCCAACCTGCCCCCACCTCAAACCTGTGCTGCCCTGAAAGTCCTAAGGAGAACCCTACAAACTGACATCAGGAACCTGGGCTGGCCACTTTTCTTTCCCAGGGAAAAGGGCCGGTCTTTGTTCTCCAGGGGCTGTGGCCCTGAGTGGCCGGCTGCCTGCAAAATATCCGAACGGACGAGGATATGTCCCAGACCCAACCTGCCCCCACACCCAAACCTGTGCTGCCTGACAGTCACTCCCAAGAGAACCCTACAAACTGACATCAGGAACCTGGGCTGGCCACTTTTCTTTCCCAGGGAAAAGGGCCGGTCTTTGTCTCCAGGGGCTGAGGCCCCTGAGTGGCCGGCTGCCTGCAAAATATCCGAACGGACGAGGATATGTCCCAGACCCAACCTGCCCTCCACCTCAAACCTGTGCTGCCCTGAAAGTCCTAAGGGAACCCTACAAACTGACATCAGGAACCTGGGCTGGCCACTTTTCTTTCCCAGGGAAAAGGGGCCGGTCTTTGTCTCCAGGGGCTGTGGCCCTGAGTGGCCGGCTGCCTGCAAAATATCCGAACGGACGAGGATATGTCCCCAGACCCAACCTGCCCCCACCTCAAACCTGTGCTGCCCTGAAAGTCCTAAGGGAACCCTACAAACTGACATCAGGAACCTGGGCTGGCCACTTTTCTTTCCCAGGGAAAAGGGCCGGTCTTTGTCTCCAGGCGGCCTGAGGGCCCTGAGTGGCCGGCTGCCTGCAAAATATCCGAACGGACGAGGATATGTCCCAGACCCAACCTGCCCCCACCTCAAACCTGTGCTGCCCTGAAAGTCCTAAGGGAACCTACAAACTGACATCAGGAACCTGGCTGGCCACTTTTCTTTCCCAGGGAAAAGGGCCGGTCTTTGTCTCCAGGGGCTGTTGGCCGGCTGAGTGGCCCTGAGTGGCCGGCTGCCTGCAAAATTATCCGAACGGACGAGGATATGTCCCAGACCCAACCCTGCCCCCACCTCAAACCTGTGCTGCCCTGAAAGTCCTAAGGGAAACCCTACAAACTGACATCAGGAACCTGGGCTGGCCACTTTCTTTCCCAGGGAAAAGGGCCGGTCTTTGTCTCCAGGGGCTGTGGCCGGCTGAGTGGCCCTGAGTGGCCGGCTGCCTGCAAAATATCCGAACGGACGAGGATATGTCCCAGACCCAACCTGCCCCCACCTCAAACCTGTGCTGCCCTGAAAGTCCTAAGGGAACCCTACAAACTGACATCAGGAACCTGGGCTGGCCACTTTTCTTTCCCAGGGAAAAGGGCCGGTCTTTGTCTCCAGGGGCTGTGGCCCTGAGTGCCCGGCTGCCTGCAAAATATCCGAACGGACGAGGATATGTCCCAGACCCAACCTGCCCCCACCTCAAACCTGTGCTGCCCTGAAAGTCCTAAGGGAACCCTACAAACTGACATCAGGAACCTGGGCTGGCCACTTTTCTTTCCCAGGGAAAAGGGCCGGTCTTTGTCTCCAGGGGCTGAGGCCCTGAGTGGCCGCGTGCCTGCAAAATATCCGAACGGACGAGGATATGTCCCAGACCCAACCTGCCCCCACCTCAAACCTGTGCTGCCCTGAAAGTCCTAAGGGAACCCTACAAACTGACATCAGGAACCTGGGCTGGCCACTTTTCTTTCCCAGGGAAAAGGGCCGGTCTTTGTCTCCAGGGGCTGTGCCGGCTGAGTGGCCCTGAGTGGCCGGCTGCCTGCAAATTATCCGAACGGACGAGGATATGTCCCAGACCCAACCTGCCCCCCACCTCAAAACCTGTGCTGCCCTGAAAGTCCTAAGGGAACCCTACAAACTGACATCAGGAACCTGGGCTGGCCCACTTTTCTTTCCCAGGGAAAAGGGCCGGTCTTTGTCTCCAGGGGCTGTGGCCCTGAGTGGCCGGCTGCCTGCAAAATATCCGAACGGACGAGGATATGTCCCAGACCCAACCTGCCCCCACCTCAAACCTGTGCTGCCCTGAAAGTCCTAAGGGAACCCTACAAACTGACATCAGGAACCTGGGCTGGCCACTTTTCTTTCCCAGGGAAAAGGGCCGGTCTTTGTCTCCAGGGGCTGTGGCCGGCTGAGTGGCCCTGAGTGGCCGGCTGCCTGCAAATTATCCGAACGGACGAGGATATGTCCCAGACCCAACCTGCCCCCACCTCAAACCTGTGCTGCCCTGAAAGTCCTAAGGGAACCCTACAAACTGACATCAGGAACCTGGGCTGGCCACTTTTCTTTCCCAGGGAAAAGGGCCGGTCTTTGTCTCCAGGGGCTGTGGCCGGCTGAGTGGCCCTGAGTGGCCGGCTGCCTGCAAAATATCCGAACGGACGAGGATATGTCCCAGACCCAACCTGCCCCCACCTCAAACCTGTGCTGCCCTGAAAGTCCTAAGGGAACCCTACAAACTGACATCAGGAACCTGGGCTGGCCACTTTTCTTTCCCAGGGAAAAGGGCCGGTCTTTGTCTCCAGGGGCTGTGGCCGGCTGAGTGGCCCTGAGTGGCCGGCTGCCTGCAAATTATCCGAACGGACGAGGATATGTCCCAGACCCAACCTGCCCCCACCTCAAACCTGTGCTGCCCTGAAAGTCCTAAGGGAACCCTACAAACTGACATCAGGAACCTGGGCTGGCCACTTTCTTTCCCAGGGAAAAGGGCCGGTCTTTGTCTCCAGGGGCTGTGGCCGGCTGAGTGGCCCTGAGTGGCCGGCTGCCTGCAAATTATCCGAACGGACGAGGATATGTCCCAGACCCAACCTGCCCCCACCTCAAACCTGTGCTGCCCTGAAAGTCCTAAGGGAACCCTACAAACTGACATCAGGAACCTGGGCTGGCCACTTTTCTTTCCCAGGGAAAAGGGCCGGTCTTTGTCTCCAGGGGCTGTGGCCCTGAGTGCCCGGCTGCCTGCAAAATATCCGAACGGACGAGGATATGTCCCAGACCCAACCTGCCCCCACCTCAAACCTGTGCTGCCCTGAAAGTCCTAAGGGAACCCTACAAACTGACATCAGGAACCTGGGCTGGCCACTTTTCTTTCCCAGGGAAAAGGGCCGGTCTTTGTCTCCAGGGGCTGAGGCCCTGAGTGGCCGGCTGCCTGCAAAATATCCGAACGGACGAGGATATGTCCCAGACCCAACCTGCCCTCACCTCAAACCTGTGCTGCCCTGAAAGTCCTAAGGGAACCCTACAAACTGACATCAGGAACCTGGGCTGGCCACTTTTCTTTCCCAGGGAAAAGGGCCGGTCTTTGTCTCCAGGGGCTGTGGCCCTGAGTGCCCGGCTGCCTGCAAAATATCCGAACGGACGAGGATATGTCCCAGACCCAACCTGCCCCCACCTCAAACCTGTGCTGCCCTGAAAGTCCTAAGGGAACCCTACAAACTGACATCAGGAACCTGGGCTGGCCACTTTTCTTTCCCAGGGAAAAGGGCCGGTCTTTGTCTCCAGGGGCTGTGGCCCTGAGTGGCCGGCTGCCTGCAAAATATCCGAACGGACGAGGATATGTCCCAGACCCAACCTGCCCCCACCCCAAACCTGTGCTGCCCTGACACTCCCAAGAGAACCCTACAAACTGACATCAGGAACCTGGGCTGGCCACTTTTCTTTCCCAGGGAAAAGGGCCGGTCTTTGTCTCCAGGGGCTGAGGCCCTGAGTGGCCGGCTGCCTGCAAAATATCCGAACGGACGAGGATATGTCCCAGACCCAACCTGCCCTCACCTCAAACCTGTGCTGCCCTGAAAGTCCTAAGGGAACCCTACAAACTGACATCAGGAACCTGGGCTGGCCACTTTTCTTTCCCAGGGAAAAGGGCCGGTCTTTGTCTCCAGGGGCTGTGGCCCTGAGTGGCCGGCTGCCTGCAAAATATCCGAACGGACGAGGATATGTCCCAGACCCAACCTGCCCCCACCTCAAACCTGTGCTGCCCTGAAAGTCCTAAGGGAACCCTACAAACTGACATCAGGAACCTGGGCTGGCCACTTTTCTTTCCCAGGGAAAAGGGCCGGTCTTTGTCTCCAGGGGCTGAGGCCCTGAGTGGCCGGCTGCCTGCAAAATATCCGAACGGACGAGGATATGTCCCAGACCCAACCTGCCCCCACCTCAAACCTGTGCTGCCCTGAAAGTCCTAAGGGAACCCTACAAACTGACATCAGGAACCTGGGCTGGCCACTTTTCTTTCCCAGGGAAAAGGGCCGGTCTTTGTCTCCAGGGGCTGAGGCCGGCTGAGTGGCCCTGAGTGGCCGGCTGCCTGCAAATTATCCGAACGGACGAGGATATGTCCCAGACCCAACCTGCCCCCACCTCAAACCTGTGCTGCCCTGAAAGTCCTAAGGGAACCCTACAAACTGACATCAGGAACCTGGGCTGGCCACTTTTCTTTCCCAGGGAAAAGGGCCGGTCTTTGTCTCCAGGGGCTGTGGCCGGCTGAGTGGCCCTGAGTGGCCGGCTGCCTGCAAAATATCCGAACGGACGAGGATATGTCCCAGACCCAACCTGCCCCCACCTCAAACCTGTGCTGCCCTGAAAGTCCTAAGGGAACCCTACAAACTGACATCAGGAACCTGGGCTGGCCACTTTTCTTTCCCAGGGAAAAGGGCCGGTCTTTGTCTCCAGGGGCTGTGGCCCTGAGTGGCCGGCTGCCTGCAAAATATCCGAACGGACGAGGATATGTCCCAGACCCAACCTGCCCCCACCCCAAACCTGTGCTGCCCTGACACTCCCAAGAGAACCCTACAAACTGACATCAGGAACCTGGGCTGGCCACTTTTCTTTCCCAGGGAAAAGGGCCGGTCTTTGTCTCCAGGGGCTGAGGCCCTGAGTGGCCGGCTGCCTGCAAAATATCCGAACGGACGAGGATATGTCCCAGACCCAACCTGCCCTCACCTCAAACCTGTGCTGCCCTGAAAGTCCTAAGGGAACCCTACAAACTGACATCAGGAACCTGGGCTGGCCACTTTTCTTTCCCAGGGAAAAGGGCCGGTCTTTGTCTCCAGGGGCTGTGGCCCTGAGTGGCCGGCTGCCTGCAAAATATCCGAACGGACGAGGATATGTCCCAGACCCAACCTGCCCCCACCTCAAACCTGTGCTGCCCTGAAAGTCCTAAGGGAACCCTACAAACTGACATCAGGAACCTGGGCTGGCCACTTTTCTTTCCCAGGGAAAAGGGCCGGTCTTTGTCTCCAGGGGCTGAGGCCCTGAGTGGCCGGCTGCCTGCAAAATATCCGAACGGACGAGGATATGTCCCAGACCCAACCTGCCCCCACCTCAAACCTGTGCTGCCCTGAAAGTCCTAAGGGAACCCTACAAACTGACATCAGGAACCTGGGCTGGCCACTTTTCTTTCCCAGGGAAAAGGGCCGGTCTTTGTCTCCAGGGGCTGTGGCCGGCTGAGTGGCCCTGAGTGGCCGGCTGCCTGCAAATTATCCGAACGGACGAGGATATGTCCCAGACCCAACCTGCCCCCACCTCAAACCTGTGCTGCCCTGAAAGTCCTAAGGGAACCCTACAAACTGACATCAGGAACCTGGGCTGGCCACTTTTCTTTCCCAGGGAAAAGGGCCGGTCTTTGTCTCCAGGGGCTGTGGCCGGCTGAGTGGCCCTGAGTGGCCGGCTGCCTGCAAAATATCCGAACGGACGAGGATATGTCCCAGACCCAACCTGCCCCCACCTCAAACCTGTGCTGCCCTGAAAGTCCTAAGGGAACCCTACAAACTGACATCAGGAACCTGGGCTGGCCACTTTTCTTTCCCAGGGAAAAGGGCCGGTCTTTGTCTCCAGGGGCTGTGGCCCTGAGTGCCCGGCTGCCTGCAAAATATCCGAACGGACGAGGATATGTCCCAGACCCAACCTGCCCCCACCTCAAACCTGTGCTGCCCTGAAAGTCCTAAGGGAACCCTACAAACTGACATCAGGAACCTGGGCTGGCCACTTTTCTTTCCCAGGGAAAAGGGCCGGTCTTTGTCTCCAGGGGCTGAGGCCCTGAGTGGCCGGCTGCCTGCAAAATATCCGAACGGACGAGGATATGTCCCAGACCCAACCTGCCCCCACCTCAAACCTGTGCTGCCCTGAAAGTCCTAAGGGAACCCTACAAACTGACATCAGGAACCTGGGCTGGCCACTTTTCTTTCCCAGGGAAAAGGGCCGGTCTTTGTCTCCAGGGGCTGTGGCCGGCTGAGTGGCCCTGAGTGGCCGGCTGCCTGCAAATTATCCGAACGGACGAGGATATGTCCCAGACCCAACCTGCCCCCACCTCAAACCTGTGCTGCCCTGAAAGTCCTAAGGGAACCCTACAAACTGACATCAGGAACCTGGGCTGGCCACTTTTCTTTCCCAGGGAAAAGGGCCGGTCTTTGTCTCCAGGGGCTGTGGCCGGCTGAGTGGCCCTGAGTGGCCGGCTGCCTGCAAATTATCCGAACGGACGAGGATATGTCCCAGACCCAACCTGCCCCCACCTCAAACCTGTGCTGCCCTGAAAGTCCTAAGGGAACCCTACAAACTGACATCAGGAACCTGGGCTGGCCACTTTTCTTTCCCAGGGAAAAGGGCCGGTCTTTGTCTCCAGGGGCTGTGGCCCTGAGTGCCCGGCTGCCTGCAAAATATCCGAACGGACGAGGATATGTCCCAGACCCAACCTGCCCCCACCTCAAACCTGTGCTGCCCTGAAAGTCCTAAGGGAACCCTACAAACTGACATCAGGAACCTGGGCTGGCCACTTTTCTTTCCCAGGGAAAAGGGCCGGTCTTTGTCTCCAGGGGCTGAGGCCCTGAGTGGCCGGCTGCCTGCAAAATATCCGAACGGACGAGGATATGTCCCAGACCCAACCTGCCCCCACCTCAAACCTGTGCTGCCCTGAAAGTCCTAAGGGAACCCTACAAACTGACATCAGGAACCTGGGCTGGCCACTTTTCTTTCCCAGGGAAAAGGGCCGGTCTTTGTCTCCAGGGGCTGAGGCCCTGAGTGGCCGGCTGCCTGCAAAATATCCGAACGGACGAGGATATGTCCCAGACCCAACCTGCCCCCACCTCAAACCTGTGCTGCCCTGAAAGTCCTAAGGGAACCCTACAAACTGACATCAGGAACCTGGGCTGGCCACTTTTCTTTCCCAGGGAAAAGGGCCGGTCTTTGTCTCCAGGGGCTGTGGCCGGCTGAGTGGCCCTGAGTGGCCGGCTGCCTGCAAATTATCCGAACGGACGAGGATATGTCCCAGACCCAACCTGCCCCCACCTCAAACCTGTGCTGCCCTGAAAGTCCTAAGGGAACCCTACAAACTGACATCAGGAACCTGGGCTGGCCACTTTTCTTTCCCAGGGAAAAGGGCCGGTCTTTGTCTCCAGGGGCTGTGGCCGGCTGAGTGGCCCTGAGTGGCCGGCTGCCTGCAAAATATCCGAACGGACGAGGATATGTCCCAGACCCAACCTGCCCCCACCTCAAACCTGTGCTGCCCTGAAAGTCCTAAGGGAACCCTACAAACTGACATCAGGAACCTGGGCTGGCCACTTTTCTTTCCCAGGGAAAAGGGCCGGTCTTTGTCTCCAGGGGCTGTGGCCGGCTGAGTGGCCCTGAGTGGCCGGCTGCCTGCAAAATATCCGAACGGACGAGGATATGTCCCAGACCCAACCTGCCCCCACCTCAAACCTGTGCTGCCCTGAAAGTCCTAAGGGAACCCTACAAACTGACATCAGGAACCTGGGCTGGCCACTTTTCTTTCCCAGGGAAAAGGGCCGGTCTTTGTCTCCAGGGGCTGTGGCCCTGAGTGCCCGGCTGCCTGCAAAATATCCGAACGGACAAGGATATGTCCCAGACCCAACCTGCCCCCACCTCAAACCTGTGCTGCCCTGAAAGTCCTAAGGGAACCCTACAAACTGACATCAGGAACCTGGGCTGGCCACTTTTCTTTCCCAGGGAAAAGGGCCGGTCTTTGTCTCCAGGGGCTGTGGCCGGCTGAGTGGCCCTGAGTGGCCGGCTGCCTGCAAATTATCCGAACGGACGAGGATATGTCCCAGACCCAACCTGCCCCCACCTCAAACCTGTGCTGCCCTGAAAGTCCTAAGGGAACCCTACAAACTGACATCAGGAACCTGGGCTGGCCACTTTTCTTTCCCAGGGAAAAGGGCCGGTCTTTGTCTCCAGGGGCTGTGGCCGGCTGAGTGGCCCTGAGTGGCCGGCTGCCTGCAAAATATCCGAACGGACGAGGATATGTCCCAGACCCAACCTGCCCCCACCTCAAACCTGTGCTGCCCTGAAAGTCCTAAGGGAACCCTACAAACTGACATCAGGAACCTGGGCTGGCCACTTTTCTTTCCCAGGGAAAAGGGCCGGTCTTTGTCTCCAGGGGCTGTGGCCGGCTGAGTGGCCCTGAGTGGCCGGCTGCCTGCAAATTATCCGAACGGACGAGGATATGTCCCAGACCCAACCTGCCCCCACCTCAAACCTCTGCTGCCCTGAAAGTCCTAAGGGAACCCTACAAACTGACATCAGGAACCTGGGCTGGCCACTTTTCTTTCCCAGGGAAAAGGGCCGGTCTTTGTCTCCAGGGGCTGTGGCCGGCTGAGTGGCCCTGAGTGGCCGGCTGCCTGCAAATTATCCGAACGGACGAGGATATGTCCCAGACCCAACCTGCCCCCACCTCAAACCTGTGCTGCCCTGAAAGTCCTAAGGGAACCCTACAAACTGACATCAGGAACCTGGGCTGGCCACTTTTCTTTCCCAGGGAAAAGGGCCGGTCTTTGTCTCCAGGGGCTGTGGCCCTGAGTGGCCGGCTGCCTGCAAAATATCCGAACGGACGAGGATATGTCCCAGACCCAACCTGCCCCCACCTCAAACCTGTGCTGCCCTGAAAGTCCTAAGGGAACCCTACAAACTGACATCAGGAACCTGGGCTGGCCACTTTTCTTTCCCAGGGAAAAGGGCCGGTCTTTGTCTCCAGGGGCTGAGGCCCTGAGTGGCCGGCTGCCTGCAAAATATCCGAACGGACGAGGATATGTCCCAGACCCAACCTGCCCTCACCTCAAACCTGTGCTGCCCTGAAAGTCCTAAGGGAACCCTACAAACTGACATCAGGAACCTGGGCTGGCCACTTTTCTTTCCCAGGGAAAAGGGCCGGTCTTTGTCTCCAGGGGCTGTGGCCCTGAGTGCCCGGCTGCCTGCAAAATATCCGAACGGACGAGGATATGTCCCAGACCCAACCTGCCCCCACCTCAAACCTGTGCTGCCCTGAAAGTCCTAAGGGAACCCTACAAACTGACATCAGGAACCTGGGCTGGCCACTTTTCTTTCCCAGGGAAAAGGGCCGGTCTTTGTCTCCAGGGGCTGTGGCCCTGAGTGGCCGGCTGCCTGCAAAATATCCGAACGGACGAGGATATGTCCCAGACCCAACCTGCCCCCACCCCAAACCTGTGCTGCCCTGACACTCCCAAGAGAACCCTACAAACTGACATCAGGAACCTGGGCTGGCCACTTTTCTTTCCCAGGGAAAAGGGCCGGTCTTTGTCTCCAGGGGCTGAGGCCCTGAGTGGCCGGCTGCCTGCAAAATATCCGAACGGACGAGGATATGTCCCAGACCCAACCTGCCCTCACCTCAAACCTGTGCTGCCCTGAAAGTCCTAAGGGAACCCTACAAACTGACATCAGGAACCTGGGCTGGCCACTTTTCTTTCCCAGGGAAAAGGGCCGGTCTTTGTCTCCAGGGGCTGTGGCCGGCTGAGTGGCCCTGAGTGGCCGGCTGCCTGCAAATTATCCGAACGGACGAGGATATGTCCCAGACCCAACCTGCCCCCACCTCAAACCTGTGCTGCCCTGAAAGTCCTAAGGGAACCCTACAAACTGACATCAGGAACCTGGGCTGGCCACTTTTCTTTCCCAGGGAAAAGGGCCGGTCTTTGTCTCCAGGGGCTGTGGCCCTGAGTGCCCGGCTGCCTGCAAAATATCCGAACGGACAAGGATATGTCCCAGACCCAACCTGCCCCCACCTCAAACCTGTGCTGCCCTGAAAGTCCTAAGGGAACCCTACAAACTGACATCAGGAACCTGGGCTGGCCACTTTTCTTTCCCAGGGAAAAGGGCCGGTCTTTGTCTCCAGGGGCTGAGGCCCTGAGTGGCCGGCTGCCTGCAAAATATCCGAACGGACGAGGATATGTCCCAGACCCAACCTGCCCTCACCTCAAACCTGTGCTGCCCTGAAAGTCCTAAGGGAACCCTACAAACTGACATCAGGAACCTGGGCTGGCCACTTTTCTTTCCCAGGGAAAAGGGCCGGTCTTTGTCTCCAGGGGCTGTGGCCCTGAGTGGCCGGCTGCCTGCAAAATATCCGAACGGACGAGGATATGTCCCAGACCCAACCTGCCCCCACCTCAAACCTGTGCTGCCCTGAAAGTCCTAAGGGAACCCTACAAACTGACATCAGGAACCTGGGCTGGCCACTTTTCTTTCCCAGGGAAAAGGGCCGGTCTTTGTCTCCAGGGGCTGAGGCCCTGAGTGGCCGGCTGCCTGCAAAATATCCGAACGGACGAGGATATGTCCCAGACCCAACCTGCCCCCACCTCAAACCTGTGCTGCCCTGAAAGTCCTAAGGGAACCCTACAAACTGACATCAGGAACCTGGGCTGGCCACTTTTCTTTCCCAGGGAAAAGGGCCGGTCTTTGTCTCCAGGGGCTGTGGCCGGCTGAGTGGCCCTGAGTGGCCGGCTGCCTGCAAAATATCCGAACGGACGAGGATATGTCCCAGACCCAACCTGCCCCCACCTCAAACCTGTGCTGCCCTGAAAGTCCTAAGGGAACCCTACAAACTGACATCAGGAACCTGGGCTGGCCACTTTTCTTTCCCAGGGAAAAGGGCCGGTCTTTGTCTCCAGGGGCTGTGGCCAGCTGAGTGGCCCTGAGTGGCCGGCTGCCTGCAAAATATCCGAACGGACGAGGATATGTCCCAGACCCAACCTGCCCCCACCTCAAACCTGTGCTGCCCTGAAAGTCCTAAGGGAACCCTACAAACTGACATCAGGAACCTGGGCTGGCCACTTTTCTTTCCCAGGGAAAAGGGCCGGTCTTTGTCTCCAGGGGCTGTGGCCCTGAGTGGCCGGCTGCCTGCAAAATATCCGAACGGACGAGGATATGTCCCAGACCCAACCTGCCCCCACCTCAAACCTGTGCTGCCCTGAAAGTCCTAAGGGAACCCTACAAACTGACATCAGGAACCTGGGCTGGCCACTTTTCTTTCCCAGGGAAAAGGGCCGGTCTTTGTCTCCAGGGGCTGAGGCCCTGAGTGGCCGGCTGCCTGCAAAATATCCGAACGGACGAGGATATGTCCCAGACCCAACCTGCCCCCACCTCAAACCTGTGCTGCCCTGAAAGTCCTAAGGGAACCCTACAAACTGACATCAGGAACCTGGGCTGGCCACTTTTCTTTCCCAGGGAAAAGGGCCGGTCTTTGTCTCCAGGGGCTGTGGCCCTGAGTGGCCGGCTGCCTGCAAAATATCCGAACGGACGAGGATATGTCCCAGACCCAACCTGCCCCCACCTCAAACCTGTGCTGCCCTGAAAGTCCTAAGGGAACCCTACAAACTGACATCAGGAACCTGGGCTGGCCACTTTTCTTTCCCAGGGAAAAGGGCCGGTCTTTGTCTCCAGGGGCTGAGGCCCTGAGTGGCCGGCTGCCTGCAAAATATCCGAACGGACGAGGATATGTCCCAGACCCAACCTGCCCCCACCTCAAACCTGTGCTGCCCTGAAAGTCCTAAGGGAACCCTACAAACTGACATCAGGAACCTGGGCTGGCCACTTTTCTTTCCCAGGGAAAAGGGCCGGTCTTTGTCTCCAGGGGCTGTGGCCGGCTGAGTGGCCCTGAGTGGCCGGCTGCCTGCAAATTATCCGAACGGACGAGGATATGTCCCAGACCCAACCTGCCCCCACCTCAAACCTGTGCTGCCCTGAAAGTCCTAAGGGAACCCTACAAACTGACATCAGGAACCTGGGCTGGCCACTTTTCTTTCCCAGGGAAAAGGGCCGGTCTTTGTCTCCAGGGGCTGTGGCCGGCTGAGTGGCCCTGAGTGGCCGGCTGCCTGCAAATTATCCGAACGGACGAGGATATGTCCCAGACCCAACCTGCCCCCACCTCAAACCTGTGCTGCCCTGAAAGTCCTAAGGGAACCCTACAAACTGACATCAGGAACCTGGGCTGGCCACTTTTCTTTCCCAGGGAAAAGGGCCGGTCTTTGTCTCCAGGGGCTGTGGCCCTGAGTGGCCGGCTGCCTGCAAAATATCCGAACGGACGAGGATATGTCCCAGACCCAACCTGCCCCCACCTCAAACCTGTGCTGCCCTGAAAGTCCTAAGGGAACCCTACAAACTGACATCAGGAACCTGGGCTGGCCACTTTTCTTTCCCAGGGAAAAGGGCCGGTCTTTGTCTCCAGGGGCTGAGGCCCTGAGTGGCCGGCTGCCTGCAAAATATCCGAACGGACGAGGATATGTCCCAGACCCAACCTGCCCCCACCTCAAACCTGTGCTGCCCTGAAAGTCCTAAGGGAACCCTACAAACTGACATCAGGAACCTGGGCTGGCCACTTTTCTTTCCCAGGGAAAAGGGCCGGTCTTTGTCTCCAGGGGCTGAGGCCCTGAGTGGCCGGCTGCCTGCAAAATATCCGAACGGACGAGGATATGTCCCAGACCCAACCTGCCCCCACCTCAAACCTGTGCTGCCCTGAAAGTCCTAAGGGAACCCTACAAACTGACATCAGGAACCTGGGCTGGCCACTTTTCTTTCCCAGGGAAAAGGGCCGGTCTTTGTCTCCAGGGGCTGTGGCCGGCTGAGTGGCCCTGAGTGGCCGGCTGCCTGCAAATTATCCGAACGGACGAGGATATGTCCCAGACCCAACCTGCCCCCACCTCAAACCTGTGCTGCCCTGAAAGTCCTAAGGGAACCCTACAAACTGACATCAGGAACCTGGGCTGGCCACTTTTCTTTCCCAGGGAAAAGGGCCGGTCTTTGTCTCCAGGGGCTGTGGCCGGCTGAGTGGCCCTGAGTGGCCGGCTGCCTGCAAAATATCCGAACGGACGAGGATATGTCCCAGACCCAACCTGCCCCCACCTCAAACCTGTGCTGCCCTGAAAGTCCTAAGGGAACCCTACAAACTGACATCAGGAACCTGGGCTGGCCACTTTTCTTTCCCAGGGAAAAGGGCCGGTCTTTGTCTCCAGGGGCTGTGGCCGGCTGAGTGGCCCTGAGTGGCCGGCTGCCTGCAAATTATCCGAACGGACGAGGATATGTCCCAGACCCAACCTGCCCCCACCTCAAACCTGTGCTGCCCTGAAAGTCCTAAGGGAACCCTACAAACTGACATCAGGAACCTGGGCTGGCCACTTTTCTTTCCCAGGGAAAAGGGCCGGTCTTTGTCTCCAGGGGCTGTGGCCCTGAGTGCCCGGCTGCCTGCAAAATATCCGAACGGACAAGGATATGTCCCAGACCCAACCTGCCCCCACCTCAAACCTGTGCTGCCCTGAAAGTCCTAAGGGAACCCTACAAACTGACATCAGGAACCTGGGCTGGCCACTTTTCTTTCCCAGGGAAAAGGGCCGGTCTTTGTCTCCAGGGGCTGTGGCCGGCTGAGTGGCCCTGAGTGGCCGGCTGCCTGCAAATTATCCGAACGGACGAGGATATGTCCCAGACCCAACCTGCCCCCACCTCAAACCTGTGCTGCCCTGAAAGTCCTAAGGGAACCCTACAAACTGACATCAGGAACCTGGGCTGGCCACTTTTCTTTCCCAGGGAAAAGGGCCGGTCTTTGTCTCCAGGGGCTGTGGCCGGCTGAGTGGCCCTGAGTGGCCGGCTGCCTGCAAAATATCCGAACGGACGAGGATATGTCCCAGACCCAACCTGCCCCCACCTCAAACCTGTGCTGCCCTGAAAGTCCTAAGGGAACCCTACAAACTGACATCAGGAACCTGGGCTGGCCACTTTTCTTTCCCAGGGAAAAGGGCCGGTCTTTGTCTCCAGGGGCTGTGGCCGGCTGAGTGGCCCTGAGTGGCCGGCTGCCTGCAAATTATCCGAACGGACGAGGATATGTCCCAGACCCAACCTGCCCCCACCTCAAACCTGTGCTGCCCTGAAAGTCCTAAGGGAACCCTACAAACTGACATCAGGAACCTGGGCTGGCCACTTTTCTTTCCCAGGGAAAAGGGCCGGTCTTTGTCTCCAGGGGCTGTGGCCGGCTGAGTGGCCCTGAGTGGCCGGCTGCCTGCAAATTATCCGAACGGACGAGGATATGTCCCAGACCCAACCTGCCCCCACCTCAAACCTGTGCTGCCCTGAAAGTCCTAAGGGAACCCTACAAACTGACATCAGGAACCTGGGCTGGCCACTTTTCTTTCCCAGGGAAAAGGGCCGGTCTTTGTCTCCAGGGGCTGTGGCCCTGAGTGCCCGGCTGCCTGCAAAATATCCGAACGGACGAGGATATGTCCCAGACCCAACCTGCCCCCACCTCAAACCTGTGCTGCCCTGAAAGTCCTAAGGGAACCCTACAAACTGACATCAGGAACCTGGGCTGGCCACTTTTCTTTCCCAGGGAAAAGGGCCGGTCTTTGTCTCCAGGGGCTGAGGCCCTGAGTGGCCGGCTGCCTGCAAAATATCCGAACGGACGAGGATATGTCCCAGACCCAACCTGCCCTCACCTCAAACCTGTGCTGCCCTGAAAGTCCTAAGGGAACCCTACAAACTGACATCAGGAACCTGGGCTGGCCACTTTTCTTTCCCAGGGAAAAGGGCCGGTCTTTGTCTCCAGGGGCTGTGGCCCTGAGTGCCCGGCTGCCTGCAAAATATCCGAACGGACGAGGATATGTCCCAGACCCAACCTGCCCCCACCTCAAACCTGTGCTGCCCTGAAAGTCCTAAGGGAACCCTACAAACTGACATCAGGAACCTGGGCTGGCCACTTTTCTTTCCCAGGGAAAAGGGCCGGTCTTTGTCTCCAGGGGCTGTGGCCCTGAGTGGCCGGCTGCCTGCAAAATATCCGAACGGACGAGGATATGTCCCAGACCCAACCTGCCCCCACCCCAAACCTGTGCTGCCCTGACACTCCCAAGAGAACCCTACAAACTGACATCAGGAACCTGGGCTGGCCACTTTTCTTTCCCAGGGAAAAGGGCCGGTCTTTGTCTCCAGGGGCTGAGGCCCTGAGTGGCCGGCTGCCTGCAAAATATCCGAACGGACGAGGATATGTCCCAGACCCAACCTGCCCTCACCTCAAACCTGTGCTGCCCTGAAAGTCCTAAGGGAACCCTACAAACTGACATCAGGAACCTGGGCTGGCCACTTTTCTTTCCCAGGGAAAAGGGCCGGTCTTTGTCTCCAGGGGCTGTGGCCCTGAGTGGCCGGCTGCCTGCAAAATATCCGAACGGACGAGGATATGTCCCAGACCCAACCTGCCCCCACCTCAAACCTGTGCTGCCCTGAAAGTCCTAAGGGAACCCTACAAACTGACATCAGGAACCTGGGCTGGCCACTTTTCTTTCCCAGGGAAAAGGGCCGGTCTTTGTCTCCAGGGGCTGAGGCCCTGAGTGGCCGGCTGCCTGCAAAATATCCGAACGGACGAGGATATGTCCCAGACCCAACCTGCCCCCACCTCAAACCTGTGCTGCCCTGAAAGTCCTAAGGGAACCCTACAAACTGACATCAGGAACCTGGGCTGGCCACTTTTCTTTCCCAGGGAAAAGGGCCGGTCTTTGTCTCCAGGGGCTGTGGCCGGCTGAGTGGCCCTGAGTGGCCGGCTGCCTGCAAATTATCCGAACGGACGAGGATATGTCCCAGACCCAACCTGCCCCCACCTCAAACCTGTGCTGCCCTGAAAGTCCTAAGGGAACCCTACAAACTGACATCAGGAACCTGGGCTGGCCACTTTTCTTTCCCAGGGAAAAGGGCCGGTCTTTGTCTCCAGGGGCTGTGGCCGGCTGAGTGGCCCTGAGTGGCCGGCTGCCTGCAAAATATCCGAACGGACGAGGATATGTCCCAGACCCAACCTGCCCCCACCTCAAACCTGTGCTGCCCTGAAAGTCCTAAGGGAACCCTACAAACTGACATCAGGAACCTGGGCTGGCCACTTTTCTTTCCCAGGGAAAAGGGCCGGTCTTTGTCTCCAGGGGCTGTGGCCCTGAGTGGCCGGCTGCCTGCAAAATATCCGAACGGACGAGGATATGTCCCAGACCCAACCTGCCCCCACCCCAAACCTGTGCTGCCCTGACACTCCCAAGAGAACCCTACAAACTGACATCAGGAACCTGGGCTGGCCACTTTTCTTTCCCAGGGAAAAGGGCCGGTCTTTGTCTCCAGGGGCTGAGGCCCTGAGTGGCCGGCTGCCTGCAAAATATCCGAACGGACGAGGATATGTCCCAGACCCAACCTGCCCTCACCTCAAACCTGTGCTGCCCTGAAAGTCCTAAGGGAACCCTACAAACTGACATCAGGAACCTGGGCTGGCCACTTTTCTTTCCCAGGGAAAAGGGCCGGTCTTTGTCTCCAGGGGCTGTGGCCCTGAGTGGCCGGCTGCCTGCAAAATATCCGAACGGACGAGGATATGTCCCAGACCCAACCTGCCCCCACCTCAAACCTGTGCTGCCCTGAAAGTCCTAAGGGAACCCTACAAACTGACATCAGGAACCTGGGCTGGCCACTTTTCTTTCCCAGGGAAAAGGGCCGGTCTTTGTCTCCAGGGGCTGAGGCCCTGAGTGGCCGGCTGCCTGCAAAATATCCGAACGGACGAGGATATGTCCCAGACCCAACCTGCCCCCACCTCAAACCTGTGCTGCCCTGAAAGTCCTAAGGGAACCCTACAAACTGACATCAGGAACCTGGGCTGGCCACTTTTCTTTCCCAGGGAAAAGGGCCGGTCTTTGTCTCCAGGGGCTGTGGCCGGCTGAGTGGCCCTGAGTGGCCGGCTGCCTGCAAAATATCCGAACGGACGAGGATATGTCCCAGACCCAACCTGCCCCCACCTCAAACCTGTGCTGCCCTGAAAGTCCTAAGGGAACCCTACAAACTGACATCAGGAACCTGGGCTGGCCACTTTTCTTTCCCAGGGAAAAGGGCCGGTCTTTGTCTCCAGGGGCTGTGGCCGGCTGAGTGGCCCTGAGTGGCCGGCTGCCTGCAAAATATCCGAACGGACGAGGATATGTCCCAGACCCAACCTGCCCCCACCTCAAACCTGTGCTGCCCTGAAAGTCCTAAGGGAACCCTACAAACTGACATCAGGAACCTGGGCTGGCCACTTTTCTTTCCCAGGGAAAAGGGCCGGTCTTTGTCTCCAGGGGCTGTGGCCCTGAGTGGCCGGCTGCCTGCAAAATATCCGAACGGACGAGGATATGTCCCAGACCCAACCTGCCCCCACCTCAAACCTGTGCTGCCCTGAAAGTCCTAAGGGAACCCTACAAACTGACATCAGGAACCTGGGCTGGCCACTTTTCTTTCCCAGGGAAAAGGGCCGGTCTTTGTCTCCAGGGGCTGAGGCCCTGAGTGGCCGGCTGCCTGCAAAATATCCGAACGGACGAGGATATGTCCCAGACCCAACCTGCCCCCACCTCAAACCTGTGCTGCCCTGAAAGTCCTAAGGGAACCCTACAAACTGACATCAGGAACCTGGGCTGGCCACTTTTCTTTCCCAGGGAAAAGGGCCGGTCTTTGTCTCCAGGGGCTGTGGCCGGCTGAGTGGCCCTGAGTGGCCGGCTGCCTGCAAATTATCCGAACGGACGAGGATATGTCCCAGACCCAACCTGCCCCCACCTCAAACCTGTGCTGCCCTGAAAGTCCTAAGGGAACCCTACAAACTGACATCAGGAACCTGGGCTGGCCACTTTTCTTTCCCAGGGAAAAGGGCCGGTCTTTGTCTCCAGGGGCTGTGGCCGGCTGAGTGGCCCTGAGTGGCCGGCTGCCTGCAAAATATCCGAACGGACGAGGATATGTCCCAGACCCAACCTGCCCCCACCTCAAACCTGTGCTGCCCTGAAAGTCCTAAGGGAACCCTACAAACTGACATCAGGAACCTGGGCTGGCCACTTTTCTTTCCCAGGGAAAAGGGCCGGTCTTTGTCTCCAGGGGCTGAGGCCCTGAGTGGCCGGCTGCCTGCAAAATATCCGAACGGACGAGGATATGTCCCAGACCCAACCTGCCCCCACCTCAAACCTGTGCTGCCCTGAAAGTCCTAAGGGAACCCTACAAACTGACATCAGGAACCTGGGCTGGCCACTTTTCTTTCCCAGGGAAAAGGGCCGGTCTTTGTCTCCAGGGGCTGTGGCCCTGAGTGCCCGGCTGCCTGCAAAATATCCGAACGGACAAGGATATGTCCCAGACCCAACCTGCCCCCACCTCAAACCTGTGCTGCCCTGAAAGTCCTAAGGGAACCCTACAAACTGACATCAGGAACCTGGGCTGGCCACTTTTCTTTCCCAGGGAAAAGGGCCGGTCTTTGTCTCCAGGGGCTGTGGCCGGCTGAGTGGCCCTGAGTGGCCGGCTGCCTGCAAATTATCCGAACGGACGAGGATATGTCCCAGACCCAACCTGCCCCCACCTCAAACCTGTGCTGCCCTGAAAGTCCTAAGGGAACCCTACAAACTGACATCAGGAACCTGGGCTGGCCACTTTTCTTTCCCAGGGAAAAGGGCCGGTCTTTGTCTCCAGGGGCTGTGGCCGGCTGAGTGGCCCTGAGTGGCCGGCTGCCTGCAAAATATCCGAACGGACGAGGATATGTCCCAGACCCAACCTGCCCCCACCTCAAACCTGTGCTGCCCTGAAAGTCCTAAGGGAACCCTACAAACTGACATCAGGAACCTGGGCTGGCCACTTTTCTTTCCCAGGGAAAAGGGCCGGTCTTTGTCTCCAGGGGCTGTGGCCGGCTGAGTGGCCCTGAGTGGCCGGCTGCCTGCAAATTATCCGAACGGACGAGGATATGTCCCAGACCCAACCTGCCCCCACCTCAAACCTGTGCTGCCCTGAAAGTCCTAAGGGAACCCTACAAACTGACATCAGGAACCTGGGCTGGCCACTTTTCTTTCCCAGGGAAAAGGGCCGGTCTTTGTCTCCAGGGGCTGTGGCCGGCTGAGTGGCCCTGAGTGGCCGGCTGCCTGCAAATTATCCGAACGGACGAGGATATGTCCCAGACCCAACCTGCCCCCACCTCAAACCTGTGCTGCCCTGAAAGTCCTAAGGGAACCCTACAAACTGACATCAGGAACCTGGGCTGGCCACTTTTCTTTCCCAGGGAAAAGGGCCGGTCTTTGTCTCCAGGGGCTGTGGCCCTGAGTGCCCGGCTGCCTGCAAAATATCCGAACGGACGAGGATATGTCCCAGACCCAACCTGCCCCCACCTCAAACCTGTGCTGCCCTGAAAGTCCTAAGGGAACCCTACAAACTGACATCAGGAACCTGGGCTGGCCACTTTTCTTTCCCAGGGAAAAGGGCCGGTCTTTGTCTCCAGGGGCTGAGGCCCTGAGTGGCCGGCTGCCTGCAAAATATCCGAACGGACGAGGATATGTCCCAGACCCAACCTGCCCTCACCTCAAACCTGTGCTGCCCTGAAAGTCCTAAGGGAACCCTACAAACTGACATCAGGAAGCTGGGCTGGCCACTTTTCTTTCCCAGGGAAAAGGGCCGGTCTTTGTCTCCAGGGGCTGTGGCCCTGAGTGGCCGGCTGCCTGCAAAATATCCGAACGGACGAGGATATGTCCCAGACCCAACCTGCCCCCACCTCAAACCTGTGCTGCCCTGAAAGTCCTAAGGGAACCCTACAAACTGACATCAGGAACCTGGGCTGGCCACTTTTCTTTCCCAGGGAAAAGGGCCGGTCTTTGTCTCCAGGGGCTGTGGCCCTGAGTGGCCGGCTGCCTGCAAAATATCCGAACGGACGAGGATATGTCCCAGACCCAACCTGCCCCCACCCCAAACCTGTGCTGCCCTGACACTCCCAAGAGAACCCTACAAACTGACATCAGGAACCTGGGCTGGCCACTTTTCTTTCCCAGGGAAAAGGGCCGGTCTTTGTCTCCAGGGGCTGAGGCCCTGAGTGGCCGGCTGCCTGCAAAATATCCGAACGGACGAGGATATGTCCCAGACCCAACCTGCCCTCACCTCAAACCTGTGCTGCCCTGAAAGTCCTAAGGGAACCCTACAAACTGACATCAGGAACCTGGGCTGGCCACTTTTCTTTCCCAGGGAAAAGGGCCGGTCTTTGTCTCCAGGGGCTGTGGCCCTGAGTGGCCGGCTGCCTGCAAAATATCCGAACGGACGAGGATATGTCCCAGACCCAACCTGCCCCCACCTCAAACCTGTGCTGCCCTGAAAGTCCTAAGGGAACCCTACAAACTGACATCAGGAACCTGGGCTGGCCACTTTTCTTTCCCAGGGAAAAGGGCCGGTCTTTGTCTCCAGGGGCTGAGGCCCTGAGTGGCCGGCTGCCTGCAAAATATCCGAACGGACGAGGATATGTCCCAGACCCAACCTGCCCCCACCTCAAACCTGTGCTGCCCTGAAAGTCCTAAGGGAACCCTACAAACTGACATCAGGAACCTGGGCTGGCCACTTTTCTTTCCCAGGGAAAAGGGCCGGTCTTTGTCTCCAGGGGCTGTGGCCGGCTGAGTGGCCCTGAGTGGCCGGCTGCCTGCAAATTATCCGAACGGACGAGGATATGTCCCAGACCCAACCTGCCCCCACCTCAAACCTGTGCTGCCCTGAAAGTCCTAAGGGAACCCTACAAACTGACATCAGGAACCTGGGCTGGCCACTTTTCTTTCCCAGGGAAAAGGGCCGGTCTTTGTCTCCAGGGGCTGTGGCCGGCTGAGTGGCCCTGAGTGGCCGGCTGCCTGCAAAATATCCGAACGGACGAGGATATGTCCCAGACCCAACCTGCCCCCACCTCAAACCTGTGCTGCCCTGAAAGTCCTAAGGGAACCCTAAAAACTGACATCAGGAACCTGGGCTGGCCACTTTTCTTTCCCAGGGAAAAGGGCCGGTCTTTGTCTCCAGGGGCTGTGGCCCTGAGTGGCCGGCTGCCTGCAAAATATCCGAACGGACGAGGATATGTCCCAGACCCAACCTGCCCCCACCCCAAACCTGTGCTGCCCTGACACTCCCAAGAGAACCCTACAAACTGACATCAGGAACCTGGGCTGGCCACTTTTCTTTCCCAGGGAAAAGGGCCGGTCTTTGTCTCCAGGGGCTGAGGCCCTGAGTGGCCAGCTGCCTGCAAAATATCCGAACGGACGAGGATATGTCCCAGACCCAACCTGCCCTCACCTCAAACCTGTGCTGCCCTGAAAGTCCTAAGGGAACCCTACAAACTGACATCAGGAACCTGGGCTGGCCACTTTTCTTTCCCAGGGAAAAGGGCCGGTCTTTGTCTCCAGGGGCTGTGGCCCTGAGTGGCCGGCTGCCTGCAAAATATCCGAACGGACGAGGATATGTCCCAGACCCAACCTGCCCCCACCTCAAACCTGTGCTGCCCTGAAAGTCCTAAGGGAACCCTACAAACTGACATCAGGAACCTGGGCTGGCCACTTTTCTTTCCCAGGGAAAAGGGCCGGTCTTTGTCTCCAGGGGCTGAGGCCCTGAGTGGCCGGCTGCCTGCAAAATATCCGAACGGACGAGGATATGTCCCAGACCCAACCTGCCCCCACCTCAAACCTGTGCTGCCCTGAAAGTCCTAAGGGAACCCTACAAACTGACATCAGGAACCTGGGCTGGCCACTTTTCTTTCCCAGGGAAAAGGGCCGGTCTTTGTCTCCAGGGGCTGTGGCCGGCTGAGTGGCCCTGAGTGGCCGGCTGCCTGCAAAATATCCGAACGGACGAGGATATGTCCCAGACCCAACCTGCCCCCACCTCAAACCTGTGCTGCCCTGAAAGTCCTAAGGGAACCCTACAAACTGACATCAGGAACCTGGGCTGGCCACTTTTCTTTCCCAGGGAAAAGGGCCGGTCTTTGTCTCCAGGGGCTGTGGCCGGCTGAGTGGCCCTGAGTGGCCGGCTGCCTGCAAAATATCCGAACGGACGAGGATATGTCCCAGACCCAACCTGCCCCCACCTCAAACCTGTGCTGCCCTGAAAGTCCTAAGGGAACCCTACAAACTGACATCAGGAACCTGGGCTGGCCACTTTTCTTTCCCAGGGAAAAGGGCCGGTCTTTGTCTCCAGGGGCTGTGGCCCTGAGTGGCCGGCTGCCTGCAAAATATCCGAACGGACGAGGATATGTCCCAGACCCAACCTGCCCCCACCTCAAACCTGTGCTGCCCTGAAAGTCCTAAGGGAACCCTACAAACTGACATCAGGAACCTGGGCTGGCCACTTTTCTTTCCCAGGGAAAAGGGCCGGTCTTTGTCTCCAGGGGCTGAGGCCCTGAGTGGCCGGCTGCCTGCAAAATATCCGAACGGACGAGGATATGTCCCAGACCCAACCTGCCCCCACCTCAAACCTGTGCTGCCCTGAAAGTCCTAAGGGAACCCTACAAACTGACATCAGGAACCTGGGCTGGCCACTTTTCTTTCCCAGGGAAAAGGGCCGGTCTTTGTCTCCAGGGGCTGTGGCCGGCTGAGTGGCCCTGAGTGGCCGGCTGCCTGCAAATTATCCGAACGGACGAGGATATGTCCCAGACCCAACCTGCCCCCACCTCAAACCTGTGCTGCCCTGAAAGTCCTAAGGGAACCCTACAAACTGACATCAGGAACCTGGGCTGGCCACTTTTCTTTCCCAGGGAAAAGGGCCGGTCTTTGTCTCCAGGGGCTGTGGCCGGCTGAGTGGCCCTGAGTGGCCGGCTGCCTGCAAATTATCCGAACGGACGAGGATATGTCCCAGACCCAACCTGCCCCCACCTCAAACCTGTGCTGCCCTGAAAGTCCTAAGGGAACCCTACAAACTGACATCAGGAACCTGGGCTGGCCACTTTTCTTTCCCAGGGAAAAGGGCCGGTCTTTGTCTCCAGGGGCTGTGGCCCTGAGTGCCCGGCTGCCTGCAAAATATCCGAACGGACGAGGATATGTCCCAGACCCAACCTGCCCCCACCTCAAACCTGTGCTGCCCTGAAAGTCCTAAGGGAACCCTACAAACTGACATCAGGAACCTGGGCTGGCCACTTTTCTTTCCCAGGGAAAAGGGCCGGTCTTTGTCTCCAGGGGCTGAGGCCCTGAGTGGCCGGCTGCCTGCAAAATATCCGAACGGACGAGGATATGTCCCAGACCCAACCTGCCCTCACCTCAAACCTGTGCTGCCCTGAAAGTCCTAAGGGAACCCTACAAACTGACATCAGGAACCTGGGCTGGCCACTTTTCTTTCCCAGGGAAAAGGGCCGGTCTTTGTCTCCAGGGGCTGTGGCCCTGAGTGCCCGGCTGCCTGCAAAATATCCGAACGGACGAGGATATGTCCCAGACCCAACCTGCCCCCACCTCAAACCTGTGCTGCCCTGAAAGTCCTAAGGGAACCCTACAAACTGACATCAGGAACCTGAGCTGGCCACTTTTCTTTCCCAGGGAAAAGGGCCGGTCTTTGTCTCCAGGGGCTGTGGCCCTGAGTGGCCGGCTGCCTGCAAAATATCCGAACGGACGAGGATATGTCCCAGACCCAACCTGCCCCCACCTCAAACCTGTGCTGCCCTGAAAGTCCTAAGGGAACCCTACAAACTGACATCAGGAACCTGGGCTGGCCACTTTTCTTTCCCAGGGAAAAGGGCCGGTCTTTGTCTCCAGGGGCTGAGGCCCTGAGTGGCCGGCTGCCTGCAAAATATCCGAACGGACGAGGATATGTCCCAGACCCAACCTGCCCTCACCTCAAACCTGTGCTGCCCTGAAAGTCCTAAGGGAACCCTACAAACTGACATCAGGAACCTGGGCTGGCCACTTTTCTTTCCCAGGGAAAAGGGCCGGTCTTTGTCTCCAGGGGCTGTGGCCGGCTGAGTGGCCCTGAGTGGCCGGCTGCCTGCAAATTATCCGAACGGACGAGGATATGTCCCAGACCCAACCTGCCCCCACCTCAAACCTGTGCTGCCCTGAAAGTCCTAAGGGAACCCTACAAACTGACATCAGGAACCTGGGCTGGCCACTTTTCTTTCCCAGGGAAAAGGGCCGGTGTTTGTCTCCAGGGGCTGTGGCCGGCTGAGTGGCCCTGAGTGGCCGGCTGCCTGCAAAATATCCGAACGGACGAGGATATGTCCCAGACCCAACCTGCCCCCACCTCAAACCTGTGCTGCCCTGAAAGTCCTAAGGGAACCCTACAAACTGACATCAGGAACCTGGGCTGGCCACTTTTCTTTCCCAGGGAAAAGGGCCGGTCTTTGTCTCCAGGGGCTGTGGCCCTGAGTGGCCGGCTGCCTGCAAAATATCCGAACGGACGAGGATATGTCCCAGACCCAACCTGCCCCCACCTCAAACCTGTGCTGCCCTGACAGTCCCAAGAGAACCCTACAAACTGACATCAGGAACCTGGGCTGGCCACTTTTCTTTCCCAGGGAAAAGGGCCGGTCTTTGTCTCCAGGGGCTGTGGCCCTGAGTGGCCGGCTGCCTGCAAAATATCCGAACAGACGAGGATATGTCCCAGACCCAACCTGCCCCCACCTCAAACCTGTGCTGCCCTGACAGTCCCAAGAGAACCCTACAAACTGACATCAGGAACCTGGGCTGGCCACTTTTCTTTCCCAGGGAAAAGGGCCGGTCTTTGTCTCCAGGGGCTGTGGCCCTGAGTGGCCGGCTGCCTGCAAAATATCTGAACGGACGAGGATATGTCCCAGACCCAACCTGCCCCCACCTCAAACCTGTGCTGCCCTGAAAGTCCTAAGGGAACCCTACAAACTGACATCAGGAACCTGGGCTGGCCACTTTTCTTTCCCAGGGAAAAGGGCCAGTCTTTGTCTCCAGGGGCTGTGGCCCTGAGTGGCCGGCTGCCTGCAAAATATCCGAACGGACGAGGATATGTCCCAGACCCAACCTGCCCCCACCTCAAACCTGTGCTGCCCTGAAAGTCCTAAGGGAACCCTACAAACTGACATCAGGAACCTGGGCTGGCCACTTTTCTTTCCCAGGGAAAAGGGCCGGTCTTTGTCTCCAGGGGCTGTGGCCCTGAGTGCCCGGCTGCCTGCAAAATATCCAAACGGACGAGGATATGTCCCAGACCCAACCTGCCCCCACCTCAAACCTGTGCTGCCCTGACAGTCCCAAGGGAACCCTACAATCTGACATCAGGAAGCTGGGCTGGCCACTTTTCTTTCCCAGGGAAAAGGGCCGGTCTTTGTCTCCAGGGGCTGTGGCCCTGAGTGGCCGGCTGCCTGCAAAATATCCGAACGGACGAGGATATGTCCCAGACCCAACCTGCCCCCACCTCAAACCTGTGCTGCCCTGAAAGTCCTAAGGGAACCCTACAAACTGACATCAGGAACCTGGGCTGGCCACTTTTCTTTCCCAGGGAAAAGGGCCGGTCTTTGTCTCCAGGGGCTGTGGCCCTGAGTGGCCGGCTGCCTGCAAAATATCCGAACGGACGAGGATATGTCCCAGACCCAACCTGCCCCCACCCCAAACCTGTGCTGCCCTGACACTCCCAAGAGAACCCTACAAACTGACATCAGGAACCTGGGCTGGCCACTTTTCTTTCCCAGGGAAAAGGGCCGGTCTTTGTCTCCAGGGGCTGAGGCCCTGAGTGGCCGGCTGCCTGCAAAATATCCGAACGGACGAGGATATGTCCCAGACCCAACCTGCCCTCACCTCAAACCTGTGCTGCCCTGAAAGTCCTAAGGGAACCCTACAAACTGACATCAGGAACCTGGGCTGGCCACTTTTCTTTCCCAGGGAAAAGGGCCGGTCTTTGTCTCCAGGGGCTGTGGCCCTGAGTGCCCGGCTGCCTGCAAAATATCCGAACGGACGAGGATATGTCCCAGACCCAACCTGCCCCCACCTCAAACCTGTGCTGCCCTGAAAGTCCTAAGGGAACCCTACAAACTGACATCAGGAACCTGGGCTGGCCACTTTTCTTTCCCAGGGAAAAGGGCCGGTCTTTGTCTCCAGGGGCTGAGGCCCTGAGTGGCCGGCTGCCTGCAAAATATCCGAACGGACGAGGATATGTCCCAGACCCAACCTGCCCCCACCTCAAACCTGTGCTGCCCTGAAAGTCCTAAGGGAACCCTACAAACTGACATCAGGAACCTGGGCTGGCCACTTTTCTTTCCCAGGGAAAAGGGCCGGTCTTTGTCTCCAGGGGCTGTGGCCGGCTGAGTGGCCCTGAGTGGCCGGCTGCCTGCAAAATATCCGAACGGACGAGGATATGTCCCAGACCCAACCTGCCCCCACCTCAAACCTGTGCTGCCCTGAAAGTCCTAAGGGAACCCTACAAACTGACATCAGGAACCTGGGCTGGCCACTTTTCTTTCCCAGGGAAAAGGGCCGGTCTTTGTCTCCAGGGGCTGTGGCCGGCTGAGTGGCCCTGAGTGGCCGGCTGCCTGCAAAATATCCGAACGGACGAGGATATGTCCCAGACCCAACCTGCCCCCACCTCAAACCTGTGCTGCCCTGAAAGTCCTAAGGGAACCCTACAAACTGACATCAGGAACCTGGGCTGGCCACTTTTCTTTCCCAGGGAAAAGGGCCGGTCTTTGTCTCCAGGGGCTGTGGCCCTGAGTGGCCGGCTGCCTGCAAAATATCCGAACGGACGAGGATATGTCCCAGACCCAACCTGCCCCCACCTCAAACCTGTGCTGCCCTGAAAGTCCTAAGGGAACCCTACAAACTGACATCAGGAACCTGGGCTGGCCACTTTTCTTTCCCAGGGAAAAGGGCCGGTCTTTGTCTCCAGGGGCTGTGGCCGGCTGAGTGGCCCTGAGTGGCCGGCTGCCTGCAAAATATCCGAACGGACGAGGATATGTCCCAGACCCAACCTGCCCCCACCTCAAACCTGTGCTGCCCTGAAAGTCCTAAGGGAACCCTACAAACTGACATCAGGAACCTGGGCTGGCCACTTTTCTTTCCCAGGGAAAAGGGCCGGTCTTTGTCTCCAGGGGCTGTGGCCCTGAGTGGCCGGCTGCCTGCAAAATATCCGAACGGACGAGGATATGTCCCAGACCCAACCTGCCCCCACCTCAAACCTGTGCTGCCCTGAAAGTCCTAAGGGAACCCTACAAACTGACATCAGGAACCTGGGCTGGCCACTTTTCTTTCCCAGGGAAAAGGGCCGGTCTTTGTCTCCAGGGGCTGAGGCCCTGAGTGGCCGGCTGCCTGCAAAATATCCGAACGGACGAGGATATGTCCCAGACCCAACCTGCCCTCACCTCAAACCTGTGCTGCCCTGAAAGTCCTAAGGGAACCCTACAAACTGACATCAGGAACCTGGGCTGGCCACTTTTCTTTCCCAGGGAAAAGGGCCGGTCTTTGTCTCCAGGGGCTGTGGCCCTGAGTGGCCGGCTGCCTGCAAAATATCCGAACGGACGAGGATATGTCCCAGACCCAACCTGCCCCCACCTCAAACCTGTGCTGCCCTGAAAGTCCTAAGGGAACCCTACAAACTGACATCAGGAACCTGGGCTGGCCACTTTTCTTTCCCAGGGAAAAGGGCCGGTCTTTGTCTCCAGGGGCTGTGGCCCTGAGTGGCCGGCTGCCTGCAAAATATCCGAACGGACGAGGATATGTCCCAGACCCAACCTGCCCCCACCCCAAACCTGTGCTGCCCTGACACTCCCAAGAGAACCCTACAAACTGACATCAGGAACCTGGGCTGGCCACTTTTCTTTCCCAGGGAAAAGGGCCGGTCTTTGTCTCCAGGGGCTGAGGCCCTGAGTGGCCGGCTGCCTGCAAAATATCCGAACGGACGAGGATATGTCCCAGACCCAACCTGCCCTCACCTCAAACCTGTGCTGCCCTGAAAGTCCTAAGGGAACCCTACAAACTGACATCAGGAACCTGGGCTGGCCACTTTTCTTTCCCAGGGAAAAGGGCCGGTCTTTGTCTCCAGGGGCTGTGGCCCTGAGTGGCCGGCTGCCTGCAAAATATCCGAACGGACGAGGATATGTCCCAGACCCAACCTGCCCCCACCTCAAACCTGTGCTGCCCTGAAAGTCCTAAGGGAACCCTACAAACTGACATCAGGAACCTGGGCTGGCCACTTTTCTTTCCCAGGGAAAAGGGCCGGTCTTTGTCTCCAGGGGCTGAGGCCCTGAGTGGCCGGCTGCCTGCAAAATATCCGAACGGACGAGGATATGTCCCAGACCCAACCTGCCCCCACCTCAAACCTGTGCTGCCCTGAAAGTCCTAAGGGAACCCTACAAACTGACATCAGGAACCTGGGCTGGCCACTTTTCTTTCCCAGGGAAAAGGGCCGGTCTTTGTCTCCAGGGGCTGTGGCCGGCTGAGTGGCCCTGAGTGGCCGGCTGCCTGCAAATTATCCGAACGGACGAGGATATGTCCCAGACCCAACCTGCCCCCACCTCAAACCTGTGCTGCCCTGAAAGTCCTAAGGGAACCCTACAAACTGACATCAGGAACCTGGGCTGGCCACTTTTCTTTCCCAGGGAAAAGGGCCGGTCTTTGTCTCCAGGGGCTGTGGCCGGCTGAGTGGCCCTGAGTGGCCGGCTGCCTGCAAAATATCCGAACGGACGAGGATATGTCCCAGACCCAACCTGCCCCCACCTCAAACCTGTGCTGCCCTGAAAGTCCTAAGGGAACCCTACAAACTGACATCAGGAACCTGGGCTGGCCACTTTTCTTTCCCAGGGAAAAGGGCCGGTCTTTGTCTCCAGGGGCTGAGGCCCTGAGTGCCCGGCTGCCTGCAAAATATCCGAACGGACGAGGATATGTCCCAGACCCAACCTGCCCCCACCTCAAACCTGTGCTGCCCTGAAAGTCCTAAGGGAACCCTACAAACTGACATCAGGAACCTGGGCTGGCCACTTTTCTTTCCCAGGGAAAAGGGCCGGTCTTTGTCTCCAGGGGCTGAGGCCCTGAGTGGCCGGCTGCCTGCAAAATATCCAAACGGACGAGGATATGTCCCAGACCCAACCTGCCCTCACCTCAAACCTGTGCTGCCCTGAAAGTCCTAAGGGAACCCTACAAACTGACATCAGGAACCTGGGCTGGCCACTTTTCTTTCCCAGGGAAAAGGGCCGGTCTTTGTCTCCAGGGGCTGTGGCCCTGAGTGCCCGGCTGCCTGCAAAATATCCGAACGGACGAGGATATGTCCCAGACCCAACCTGCCCCCACCTCAAACCTGTGCTGCCCTGAAAGTCCTAAGGGAACCCTACAAACTGACATCAGGAACCTGGGCTGGCCACTTTTCTTTCCCAGGGAAAAGGGCCGGTCTTTGTCTCCAGGGGCTGTGGCCCTGAGTGGCCGGCTGCCTGCAAAATATCCGAACGGACGAGGATATGTCCCAGACCCAACCTGCCCCCACCCCAAACCTGTGCTGCCCTGACACTCCCAAGAGAACCCTACAAACTGACATCAGGAACCTGGGCTGGCCACTTTTCTTTCCCAGGGAAAAGGGCCGGTCTTTGTCTCCAGGGGCTGAGGCCCTGAGTGGCCGGCTGCCTGCAAAATATCCGAACGGACGAGGATATGTCCCAGACCCAACCTGCCCTCACCTCAAACCTGTGCTGCCCTGAAAGTCCTAAGGGAACCCTACAAACTGACATCAGGAACCTGGGCTGGCCACTTTTCTTTCCCAGGGAAAAGGGCCGGTCTTTGTCTCCAGGGGCTGTGGCCCTGAGTGGCCGGCTGCCTGCAAAATATCCGAACGGACGAGGATATGTCCCAGACCCAACCTGCCCCCACCCCAAACCTGTGCTGCCCTGACACTCCCAAGAGAACCCTACAAACTGACATCAGGAACCTGGGCTGGCCACTTTTCTTTCCCAGGGAAAAGGGCCGGTCTTTGTCTCCAGGGGCTGAGGCCCTGAGTGGCCGGCTGCCTGCAAAATATCCGAACGGACGAGGATATGTCCCAGACCCAACCTGCCCTCACCTCAAACCTGTGCTGCCCTGAAAGTCCTAAGGGAACCCTACAAACTGACATCAGGAACCTGGGCTGGCCACTTTTCTTTCCCAGGGAAAAGGGCCGGTCTTTGTCTCCAGGGGCTGTGGCCCTGAGTGGCCGGCTGCCTGCAAAATATCCGAACGGACGAGGATATGTCCCAGACCCAACCTGCCCCCACCTCAAACCTGTGCTGCCCTGAAAGTCCTAAGGGAACCCTACAAACTGACATCAGGAACCTGGGCTGGCCACTTTTCTTTCCCAGGGAAAAGGGCCGGTCTTTGTCTCCAGGGGCTGAGGCCCTGAGTGGCCGGCTGCCTGCAAAATATCCGAACGGACGAGGATATGTCCCAGACCCAACCTGCCCCCACCTCAAACCTGTGCTGCCCTGAAAGTCCTAAGGGAACCCTACAAACTGACATCAGGAACCTGGGCTGGCCACTTTTCTTTCCCAGGGAAAAGGGCCGGTCTTTGTCTCCAGGGGCTGTGGCCGGCTGAGTGGCCCTGAGTGGCCGGCTGCCTGCAAATTATCCGAACGGACGAGGATATGTCCCAGACCCAACCTGCCCCCACCTCAAACCTGTGCTGCCCTGAAAGTCCTAAGGGAACCCTACAAACTGACATCAGGAACCTGGGCTGGCCACTTTTCTTTCCCAGGGAAAAGGGCCGGTCTTTGTCTCCAGGGGCTGTGGCCGGCTGAGTGGCCCTGAGTGGCCGGCTGCCTGCAAAATATCCGAACGGACGAGGATATGTCCCAGACCCAACCTGCCCCCACCTCAAACCTGTGCTGCCCTGAAAGTCCTAAGGGAACCCTACAAACTGACATCAGGAACCTGGGCTGGCCACTTTTCTTTCCCAGGGAAAAGGGCCGGTCTTTGTCTCCAGGGGCTGTGGCCCTGAGTGGCCGGCTGCCTGCAAAATATCCGAACGGACGAGGATATGTCCCAGACCCAACCTGCCCCCACCTCAAACCTGTGCTGCCCTGAAAGTCCTAAGGGAACCCTACAAACTGACATCAGGAACCTGGGCTGGCCACTTTTCTTTCCCAGGGAAAAGGGCCGGTCTTTGTCTCCAGGGGCTGTGGCCCTGAGTGGCCGGCTGCCTGCAAAATATCCGAACGGACGAGGATATGTCCCAGACCCAACCTGCCCCCACCTCAAACCTGTGCTGCCCTGACAGTCCCAAGAGAACCCTACAAACTGACATCAGGAACCTGGGCTGGCCACTTTTCTTTCCCAGGGAAAAGGGCCGGTCTTTGTCTCCAGGGGCTGTGGCCCTGAGTGGCCGGCTGCCTGCAAAATATCCGAACGGACGAGGATATGTCCCAGACCCAACCTGCCCCCACCTCAAACCTGTGCTGCCCTGACAGTCCCAAGAGAACCCTACAAACTGACATCAGGAACCTGGGCTGGCCACTTTTCTTTCCCAGGGAAAAGGGCCGGTCTTTGTCTCCAGGGGCTGTGGCCCTGAGTGGCCGGCTGCCTGCAAAATATCTGAACGGACGAGGATATGTCCCAGACCCAACCTGCCCCCACCTCAAACCTGTGCTGCCCTGAAAGTCCTAAGGGAACCCTACAAACTGACATCAGGAACCTGGGCTGGCCACTTTTCTTTCCCAGGGAAAAGGGCCAGTCTTTGTCTCCAGGGGCTGAGGCCCTGAGTGGCCGGCTGCCTGCAAAATATCCGAACGGACGAGGATATGTCCCAGACCCAACCTGCCCCCACCCCAAACCTGTGCTGCCCTGACACTCCCAAGAGAACCCTACAAACTGACATCAGGAACCTGGGCTGGCCACTTTTCTTTCCCAGGGAAAAGGGCCGGTCTTTGTCTCCAGGGGCTGTGGCCGGCTGAGTGCCCGGCTGCCTGCAAAATATCCAAACGGACGAGGATATGTCCCAGACCCAACCTGCCCCCACCTCAAACCTGTGCTGCCCTGACAGTCCCAAGGGAACCCTACAATCTGACATCAGGAAGCTGGGCTGGCCACTTTTCTTTCCCAGGGAAAAGGGCCGGTCTTTGTCTCCAGGGGCTGTGGCCCTGAGTGGCCGGCTGCCTGCAAAATATCCGAACGGACGAGGATATGTCCCAGACCCAACCTGCCCCCACCTCAAACCTGTGCTGCCCTGAAAGTCCTAAGGGAACCCTACAAACTGACATCAGGAACCTGGGCTGGCCACTTTTCTTTCCCAGGGAAAAGGGCCGGTCTTTGTCTCCAGGGGCTGTGGCCCTGAGTGGCCGGCTGCCTGCAAAATATCCGAACGGACGAGGATATGTCCCAGACCCAACCTGCCCCCACCCCAAACCTGTGCTGCCCTGACACTCCCAAGAGAACCCTACAAACTGACATCAGGAACCTGGGCTGGCCACTTTTCTTTCCCAGGGAAAAGGGCCGGTCTTTGTCTCCAGGGGCTGAGGCCCTGAGTGGCCGGCTGCCTGCAAAATATCCGAACGGACGAGGATATGTCCCAGACCCAACCTGCCCTCACCTCAAACCTGTGCTGCCCTGAAAGTCCTAAGGGAACCCTACAAACTGACATCAGGAACCTGGGCTGGCCACTTTTCTTTCCCAGGGAAAAGGGCCGGTCTTTGTCTCCAGGGGCTGTGGCCCTGAGTGGCCGGCTGCCTGCAAAATATCCGAACGGACGAGGATATGTCCCAGACCCAACCTGCCCCCACCTCAAACCTGTGCTGCCCTGAAAGTCCTAAGGGAACCCTACAAACTGACATCAGGAACCTGGGCTGGCCACTTTTCTTTCCCAGGGAAAAGGGCCGGTCTTTGTCTCCAGGGGCTGAGGCCCTGAGTGGCCGGCTGCCTGCAAAATATCCGAACGGACGAGGATATGTCCCAGACCCAACCTGCCCCCACCTCAAACCTGTGCTGCCCTGAAAGTCCTAAGGGAACCCTACAAACTGACATCAGGAACCTGGGCTGGCCACTTTTCTTTCCCAGGGAAAAGGGCCGGTCTTTGTCTCCAGGGGCTGTGGCCGGCTGAGTGGCCCTGAGTGGCCGGCTGCCTACAAAATATCCGAACGGACGAGGATATGTCCCAGACCCAACCTGCCCCCACCTCAAACCTGTGCTGCCCTGAAAGTCCTAAGGGAACCCTACAAACTGACATCAGGAAGCTGGGCTGGCCACTTTTCTTTCCCAGGGAAAAGGGCCGGTCTTTGTCTCCAGGGGCTGTGGCCGGCTGAGTGGCCCTGAGTGGCCGGCTGCCTGCAAAATATCCGAACGGACGAGGATATGTCCCAGACCCAACCTGCCCCCACCTCAAACCTGTGCTGCCCTGAAAGTCCTAAGGGAACCCTAAAAACTGACATCAGGAACCTGGGCTGGCCACTTTTCTTTCCCAGGGAAAAGGGCCGGTCTTTGTCTCCAGGGGCTGTGGCCCTGAGTGGCCGGCTGCCTGCAAAATATCCGAACGGACGAGGATATGTCCCAGACCCAACCTGCCCCCACCTCAAACCTGTGCTGCCCTGAAAGTCCTAAGGGAACCCTACAAACTGACATCAGGAAGCTGGGCTGGCCACTTTTCTTTCCCAGGGAAAAGGGCCGGTCTTTGTCTCCAGGGGCTGTGGCCGGCTGAGTGGCCCTGAGTGGCCGGCTGCCTGCAAAATATCCGAACGGACGAGGATATGTCCCAGACCCAACCTGCCCCCACCTCAAACCTGTGCTGCCCTGAAAGTCCTAAGGGAACCCTACAAACTGACATCAGGAACCTGGGCTGGCCACTTTTCTTTCCCAGGGAAAAGGGCCGGTCTTTGTCTCCAGGGGCTGTGGCCCTGAGTGGCCGGCTGCCTGCAAAATATCCGAACGGACGAGGATATGTCCCAGACCCAACCTGCCCCCACCTCAAACCTGTGCTGCCCTGAAAGTCCTAAGGGAACCCTACAAACTGACATCAGGAACCTGGGCTGGCCACTTTTCTTTCCCAGGGAAAAGGGCCGGTCTTTGTCTCCAGGGGCTGAGGCCCTGAGTGGCCGGCTGCCTGCAAAATATCCGAACGGACGAGGATATGTCCCAGACCCAACCTGCCCTCACCTCAAACCTGTGCTGCCCTGAAAGTCCTAAGGGAACCCTACAAACTGACATCAGGAACCTGGGCTGGCCACTTTTCTTTCCCAGGGAAAAGGGCCGGTCTTTGTCTCCAGGGGCTGTGGCCGGCTGAGTGGCCCTGAGTGGCCGGCTGCCTGCAAAATATCCGAACGGACGAGGATATGTCCCAGACCCAACCTGCCCCCACCTCAAACCTGTGCTGCCCTGAAAGTCCTAAGGGAACCCTACAAACTGACATCAGGAACCTGGGCTGGCCACTTTTCTTTCCCAGGGAAAAGGGCCGGTCTTTGTCTCCAGGGGCTGTGGCCCTGAGTGGCCGGCTGCCTGCAAAATATCCGAACGGACGAGGATATGTCCCAGACCCAACCTGCCCCCACCCCAAACCTGTGCTGCCCTGACACTCCCAAGAGAACCCTACAAACTGACATCAGGAACCTGGGCTGGCCACTTTTCTTTCCCAGGGAAAAGGGCCGGTCTTTGTCTCCAGGGGCTGAGGCCCTGAGTGGCCGGCTGCCTGCAAAATATCCGAACGGACGAGGATATGTCCCAGACCCAACCTGCCCTCACCTCAAACCTGTGCTGCCCTGAAAGTCCTAAGGGAACCCTACAAACTGACATCAGGAACCTGGGCTGGCCACTTTTCTTTCCCAGGGAAAAGGGCCGGTCTTTGTCTCCAGGGGCTGTGGCCCTGAGTGGCCGGCTGCCTGCAAAATATCCGAACGGACGAGGATATGTCCCAGACCCAACCTGCCCCCACCTCAAACCTGTGCTGCCCTGAAAGTCCTAAGGGAACCCTACAAACTGACATCAGGAACCTGGGCTGGCCACTTTTCTTTCCCAGGGAAAAGGGCCGGTCTTTGTCTCCAGGGGCTGAGGCCCTGAGTGGCCGGCTGCCTGCAAAATATCCGAACGGACGAGGATATGTCCCAGACCCAACCTGCCCCCACCTCAAACCTGTGCTGCCCTGAAAGTCCTAAGGGAACCCTACAAACTGACATCAGGAACCTGGGCTGGCCACTTTTCTTTCCCAGGGAAAAGGGCCGGTCTTTGTCTCCAGGGGCTGTGGCCGGCTGAGTGGCCCTGAGTGGCCGGCTGCCTGCAAATTATCCGAACGGACGAGGATATGTCCCAGACCCAACCTGCCCCCACCTCAAACCTGTGCTGCCCTGAAAGTCCTAAGGGAACCCTACAAACTGACATCAGGAACCTGGGCTGGCCACTTTTCTTTCCCAGGGAAAAGGGCCGGTCTTTGTCTCCAGGGGCTGTGGCCGGCTGAGTGGCCCTGAGTGGCCGGCTGCCTGCAAAATATCCGAACGGACGAGGATATGTCCCAGACCCAACCTGCCCCCACCTCAAACCTGTGCTGCCCTGAAAGTCCTAAGGGAACCCTACAAACTGACATCAGGAACCTGGGCTGGCCACTTTTCTTTCCCAGGGAAAAGGGCCGGTCTTTGTCTCCAGGGGCTGTGGCCCTGAGTGGCCGGCTGCCTGCAAAATATCCGAACGGACGAGGATATGTCCCAGACCCAACCTGCCCCCACCTCAAACCTGTGCTGCCCTGAAAGTCCTAAGGGAACCCTACAAACTGACATCAGGAACCTGGGCTGGCCACTTTTCTTTCCCAGGGAAAAGGGCCGGTCTTTGTCTCCAGGGGCTGAGGCCCTGAGTGGCCGGCTGCCTGCAAAATATCCGAACGGACGAGGATATGTCCCAGACCCAACCTGCCCTCACCTCAAACCTGTGCTGCCCTGAAAGTCCTAAGGGAACCCTACAAACTGACATCAGGAACCTGGGCTGGCCACTTTTCTTTCCCAGGGAAAAGGGCCGGTCTTTGTCTCCAGGGGCTGTGGCCCTGAGTGGCCGGCTGCCTGCAAAATATCCGAACGGACGAGGATATGTCCCAGACCCAACCTGCCCCCACCTCAAACCTGTGCTGCCCTGAAAGTCCTAAGGGAACCCTACAAACTGACATCAGGAACCTGGGCTGGCCACTTTTCTTTCCCAGGGAAAAGGGCCGGTCTTTGTCTCCAGGGGCTGTGGCCCTGAGTGGCCGGCTGCCTGCAAAATATCCGAACGGACGAGGATATGTCCCAGACCCAACCTGCCCCCACCCCAAACCTGTGCTGCCCTGACACTCCCAAGAGAACCCTACAAACTGACATCAGGAACCTGGGCTGGCCACTTTTCTTTCCCAGGGAAAAGGGCCGGTCTTTGTCTCCAGGGGCTGAGGCCCTGAGTGGCCGGCTGCCTGCAAAATATCCGAACGGACGAGGATATGTCCCAGACCCAACCTGCCCTCACCTCAAACCTGTGCTGCCCTGAAAGTCCTAAGGGAACCCTACAAACTGACATCAGGAACCTGGGCTGGCCACTTTTCTTTCCCAGGGAAAAGGGCCGGTCTTTGTCTCCAGGGGCTGTGGCCCTGAGTGGCCGGCTGCCTGCAAAATATCCGAACGGACGAGGATATGTCCCAGACCCAACCTGCCCCCACCCCAAACCTGTGCTGCCCTGACACTCCCAAGAGAACCCTACAAACTGACATCAGGAACCTGGGCTGGCCACTTTTCTTTCCCAGGGAAAAGGGCCGGTCTTTGTCTCCAGGGGCTGAGGCCCTGAGTGGCCGGCTGCCTGCAAAATATCCGAACGGACGAGGATATGTCCCAGACCCAACCTGCCCTCACCTCAAACCTGTGCTGCCCTGAAAGTCCTAAGGGAACCCTACAAACTGACATCAGGAACCTGGGCTGGCCACTTTTCTTTCCCAGGGAAAAGGGCCGGTCTTTGTCTCCAGGGGCTGTGGCCCTGAGTGCCCGGCTGCCTGCAAAATATCCGAACGGACGAGGATATGTCCCAGACCCAACCTGCCCCCACCTCAAACCTGTGCTGCCCTGAAAGTCCTAAGGGAACCCTACAAACTGACATCAGGAACCTGGGCTGGCCACTTTTCTTTCCCAGGGAAAAGGGCCGGTCTTTGTCTCCAGGGGCTGAGGCCCTGAGTGGCCGGCTGCCTGCAAAATATCCGAACGGACGAGGATATGTCCCAGACCCAACCTGCCCCCACCTCAAACCTGTGCTGCCCTGAAAGTCCTAAGGGAACCCTACAAACTGACATCAGGAACCTGGGCTGGCCACTTTTCTTTCCCAGGGAAAAGGGCCGGTCTTTGTCTCCAGGGGCTGTGGCCGGCTGAGTGGCCCTGAGTGGCCGGCTGCCTGCAAATTATCCGAACGGACGAGGATATGTCCCAGACCCAACCTGCCCCCACCTCAAACCTGTGCTGCCCTGAAAGTCCTAAGGGAACCCTACAAACTGACATCAGGAACCTGGGCTGGCCACTTTTCTTTCCCAGGGAAAAGGGCCGGTCTTTGTCTCCAGGGGCTGTGGCCGGCTGAGTGGCCCTGAGTGGCCGGCTGCCTGCAAAATATCCGAACGGACGAGGATATGTCCCAGACCCAACCTGCCCCCACCTCAAACCTGTGCTGCCCTGAAAGTCCTAAGGGAACCCTACAAACTGACATCAGGAACCTGGGCTGGCCACTTTTCTTTCCCAGGGAAAAGGGCCGGTCTTTGTCTCCAGGGGCTGTGGCCCTGAGTGGCCGGCTGCCTGCAAAATATCCGAACGGACGAGGATATGTCCCAGACCCAACCTGCCCCCACCTCAAACCTGTGCTGCCCTGAAAGTCCTAAGGGAACCCTACAAACTGACATCAGGAACCTGGGCTGGCCACTTTTCTTTCCCAGGGAAAAGGGCCGGTCTTTGTCTCCAGGGGCTGAGGCCCTGAGTGGCCGGCTGCCTGCAAAATATCCGAACGGACGAGGATATGTCCCAGACCCAACCTGCCCTCACCTCAAACCTGTGCTGCCCTGAAAGTCCTAAGGGAACCCTACAAACTGACATCAGGAACCTGGGCTGGCCACTTTTCTTTCCCAGGGAAAAGGGCCGGTCTTTGTCTCCAGGGGCTGTGGCCCTGAGTGGCCGGCTGCCTGCAAAATATCCGAACGGACGAGGATATGTCCCAGACCCAACCTGCCCCCACCTCAAACCTGTGCTGCCCTGAAAGTCCTAAGGGAACCCTACAAACTGACATCAGGAACCTGGGCTGGCCACTTTTCTTTCCCAGGGAAAAGGGCCGGTCTTTGTCTCCAGGGGCTGTGGCCCTGAGTGGCCGGCTGCCTGCAAAATATCCGAACGGACGAGGATATGTCCCAGACCCAACCTGCCCCCACCCCAAACCTGTGCTGCCCTGACACTCCCAAGAGAACCCTACAAACTGACATCAGGAACCTGGGCTGGCCACTTTTCTTTCCCAGGGAAAAGGGCCGGTCTTTGTCTCCAGGGGCTGAGGCCCTGAGTGGCCGGCTGCCTGCAAAATATCCGAACGGACGAGGATATGTCCCAGACCCAACCTGCCCTCACCTCAAACCTGTGCTGCCCTGAAAGTCCTAAGGGAACCCTACAAACTGACATCAGGAACCTGGGCTGGCCACTTTTCTTTCCCAGGGAAAAGGGCCGGTCTTTGTCTCCAGGGGCTGTGGCCCTGAGTGGCCGGCTGCCTGCAAAATATCCGAACGGACGAGGATATGTCCCAGACCCAACCTGCCCCCACCCCAAACCTGTGCTGCCCTGACACTCCCAAGAGAACCCTACAAACTGACATCAGGAACCTGGGCTGGCCACTTTTCTTTCCCAGGGAAAAGGGCCGGTCTTTGTCTCCAGGGGCTGAGGCCCTGAGTGGCCGGCTGCCTGCAAAATATCCGAACGGACGAGGATATGTCCCAGACCCAACCTGCCCTCACCTCAAACCTGTGCTGCCCTGAAAGTCCTAAGGGAACCCTACAAACTGACATCAGGAACCTGGGCTGGCCACTTTTCTTTCCCAGGGAAAAGGGCCGGTCTTTGTCTCCAGGGGCTGTGGCCCTGAGTGCCCGGCTGCCTGCAAAATATCCGAACGGACGAGGATATGTCCCAGACCCAACCTGCCCCCACCTCAAACCTGTGCTGCCCTGAAAGTCCTAAGGGAACCCTACAAACTGACATCAGGAACCTGGGCTGGCCACTTTTCTTTCCCAGGGAAAAGGGCCGGTCTTTGTCTCCAGGGGCTGAGGCCCTGAGTGGCCGGCTGCCTGCAAAATATCCGAACGGACGAGGATATGTCCCAGACCCAACCTGCCCCCACCTCAAACCTGTGCTGCCCTGAAAGTCCTAAGGGAACCCTACAAACTGACATCAGGAACCTGGGCTGGCCACTTTTCTTTCCCAGGGAAAAGGGCCGGTCTTTGTCTCCAGGGGCTGTGGCCGGCTGAGTGGCCCTGAGTGGCCGGCTGCCTGCAAATTATCCGAACGGACGAGGATATGTCCCAGACCCAACCTGCCCCCACCTCAAACCTGTGCTGCCCTGAAAGTCCTAAGGGAACCCTACAAACTGACATCAGGAACCTGGGCTGGCCACTTTTCTTTCCCAGGGAAAAGGGCCGGTCTTTGTCTCCAGGGGCTGTGGCCGGCTGAGTGGCCCTGAGTGGCCGGCTGCCTGCAAAATATCCGAACGGACGAGGATATGTCCCAGACCCAACCTGCCCCCACCTCAAACCTGTGCTGCCCTGAAAGTCCTAAGGGAACCCTACAAACTGACATCAGGAACCTGGGCTGGCCACTTTTCTTTCCCAGGGAAAAGGGCCGGTCTTTGTCTCCAGGGGCTGTGGCCCTGAGTGGCCGGCTGCCTGCAAAATATCCGAACGGACGAGGATATGTCCCAGACCCAACCTGCCCCCACCTCAAACCTGTGCTGCCCTGAAAGTCCTAAGGGAACCCTACAAACTGACATCAGGAACCTGGGCTGGCCACTTTTCTTTCCCAGGGAAAAGGGCCGGTCTTTGTCTCCAGGGGCTGAGGCCCTGAGTGGCCGGCTGCCTGCAAAATATCCGAACGGACGAGGATATGTCCCAGACCCAACCTGCCCTCACCTCAAACCTGTGCTGCCCTGAAAGTCCTAAGGGAACCCTACAAACTGACATCAGGAACCTGGGCTGGCCACTTTTCTTTCCCAGGGAAAAGGGCCGGTCTTTGTCTCCAGGGGCTGTGGCCCTGAGTGCCCGGCTGCCTGCAAAATATCCGAACGGACGAGGATATGTCCCAGACCCAACCTGCCCCCACCTCAAACCTGTGCTGCCCTGAAAGTCCTAAGGGAACCCTACAAACTGACATCAGGAACCTGGGCTGGCCACTTTTCTTTCCCAGGGAAAAGGGCCGGTCTTTGTCTCCAGGGGCTGTGGCCCTGAGTGGCCGGCTGCCTGCAAAATATCCGAACGGACGAGGATATGTCCCAGACCCAACCTGCCCCCACCTCAAACCTGTGCTGCCCTGAAAGTCCTAAGGGAACCCTACAAACTGACATCAGGAACCTGGGCTGGCCACTTTTCTTTCCCAGGGAAAAGGGCCGGTCTTTGTCTCCAGGGGCTGAGGCCCTGAGTGGCCGGCTGCCTGCAAAATATCCGAACAGACGAGGATATGTCCCAGACCCAACCTGCCCTCACCTCAAACCTGTGCTGCCCTGAAAGTCCTAAGGGAACCCTACAAACTGACATCAGGAACCTGGGCTGGCCACTTTTCTTTCCCAGGGAAAAGGGCCGGTCTTTGTCTCCAGGGGCTGTGGCCGGCTGAGTGGCCCTGAGTGGCCGGCTGCCTGCAAATTATCCGAACGGACGAGGATATGTCCCAGACCCAACCTGCCCCCACCTCAAACCTGTGCTGCCCTGAAAGTCCTAAGGGAACCCTACAAACTGACATCAGGAACCTGGGCTGGCCACTTTTCTTTCCCAGGGAAAAGGGCCGGTCTTTGTCTCCAGGGGCTGTGGCCGGCTGAGTGGCCCTGAGTGGCCGGCTGCCTGCAAAATATCCGAACGGACGAGGATATGTCCCAGACCCAACCTGCCCTCACCTCAAACCTGTGCTGCCCTGAAAGTCCTAAGGGAACCCTACAAACTGACATCAGGAACCTGGGCTGGCCACTTTTCTTTCCCAGGGAAAAGGGCCGGTCTTTGTCTCCAGGGGCTGTGGCCCTGAGTGGCCGGCTGCCTGCAAAATATCCGAACGGACGAGGATATGTCCCAGACCCAACCTGCCCCCACCTCAAACCTGTGCTGCCCTGAAAGTCCTAAGGGAACCCTACAAACTGACATCAGGAACCTGGGCTGGCCACTTTTCTTTCCCAGGGAAAAGGGCCGGTCTTTGTCTCCAGGGGCTGAGGCCCTGAGTGGCCGGCTGCCTGCAAAATATCCGAACGGACGAGGATATGTCCCAGACCCAACCTGCCCCCACCTCAAACCTGTGCTGCCCTGAAAGTCCTAAGGGAACCCTACAAACTGACATCAGGAACCTGGGCTGGCCACTTTTCTTTCCCAGGGAAAAGGGCCGGTCTTTGTCTCCAGGGGCTGTGGCCGGCTGAGTGGCCCTGAGTGGCCGGCTGCCTGCAAATTATCCGAACGGACGAGGATATGTCCCAGACCCAACCTGCCCCCACCTCAAACCTGTGCTGCCCTGAAAGTCCTAAGGGAACCCTACAAACTGACATCAGGAAGCTGGGCTGGCCACTTTTCTTTCCCAGGGAAAAGGGCCGGTCTTTGTCTCCAGGGGCTGTGGCCGGCTGAGTGGCCCTGAGTGGCCGGCTGCCTGCAAATTATCCGAACGGACGAGGATATGTCCCAGACCCAACCTGCCCCCACCTCAAACCTGTGCTGCCCTGAAAGTCCTAAGGGAACCCTACAAACTGACATCAGGAACCTGGGCTGGCCACTTTTCTTTCCCAGGGAAAAGGGCCGGTCTTTGTCTCCAGGGGCTGTGGCCCTGAGTGCCCGGCTGCCTGCAAAATATCCGAACGGACGAGGATATGTCCCAGACCCAACCTGCCCCCACCTCAAACCTGTGCTGCCCTGACAGTCCCAAGGGAACCCTACAAACTGACATCAGGAACCTGGGCTGGCCACTTTTCTTTCCCAGGGAAAAGGGCCGGTCTTTGTCTCCAGGGGCTGAGGCCCTGAGTGGCCGGCTGCCTGCAAAATATCCGAACGGACGAGGATATGTCCCAGACCCAACCTGCCCTCACCTCAAACCTGTGCTGCCCTGAAAGTCCTAAGGGAACCCTACAAACTGACATCAGGAACCTGGGCTGGCCACTTTTCTTTCCCAGGGAAAAGGGCCGGTCTTTGTCTCCAGGGGCTGTGGCCCTGAGTGGCCGGCTGCCTGCAAAATATCCGAACGGACGAGGATATGTCCCAGACCCAACCTGCCCCCACCCCAAACCTGTGCTGCCCTGACACTCCCAAGAGAACCCTACAAACTGACATCAGGAACCTGGGCTGGCCACTTTTCTTTCCCAGGGAAAAGGGCCGGTCTTTGTCTCCAGGGGCTGAGGCCCTGAGTGGCCGGCTGCCTGCAAAATATCCGAACGGACGAGGATATGTCCCAGACCCAACCTGCCCTCACCTCAAACCTGTGCTGCCCTGAAAGTCCTAAGGGAACCCTACAAACTGACATCAGGAACCTGGGCTGGCCACTTTTCTTTCCCAGGGAAAAGGGCCGGTCTTTGTCTCCAGGGGCTGTGGCCCTGAGTGGCCGGCTGCCTGCAAAATATCCGAACGGACGAGGATATGTCCCAGACCCAACCTGCCCCCACCCCAAACCTGTGCTGCCCTGACACTCCCAAGAGAACCCTACAAACTGACATCAGGAACCTGGGCTGGCCACTTTTCTTTCCCAGGGAAAAGGGCCGGTCTTTGTCTCCAGGGGCTGAGGCCCTGAGTGGCCGGCTGCCTGCAAAATATCCGAACGGACGAGGATATGTCCCAGACCCAACCTGCCCTCACCTCAAACCTGTGCTGCCCTGAAAGTCCTAAGGGAACCCTACAAACTGACATCAGGAACCTGGGCTGGCCACTTTTCTTTCCCAGGGAAAAGGGCCGGTCTTTGTCTCCAGGGGCTGTGGCCCTGAGTGCCCGGCTGCCTGCAAAATATCCGAACGGACGAGGATATGTCCCAGACCCAACCTGCCCCCACCTCAAACCTGTGCTGCCCTGAAAGTCCTAAGGGAACCCTACAAACTGACATCAGGAACCTGGGCTGGCCACTTTTCTTTCCCAGGGAAAAGGGCCGGTCTTTGTCTCCAGGGGCTGAGGCCCTGAGTGGCCGGCTGCCTGCAAAATATCCGAACGGACGAGGATATGTCCCAGACCCAACCTGCCCCCACCTCAAACCTGTGCTGCCCTGAAAGTCCTAAGGGAACCCTACAAACTGACATCAGGAACCTGGGCTGGCCACTTTTCTTTCCCAGGGAAAAGGGCCGGTCTTTGTCTCCAGGGGCTGTGGCCGGCTGAGTGGCCCTGAGTGGCCGGCTGCCTGCAAATTATCCGAACGGACGAGGATATGTCCCAGACCCAACCTGCCCCCACCTCAAACCTGTGCTGCCCTGAAAGTCCTAAGGGAACCCTACAAACTGACATCAGGAACCTGGGCTGGCCACTTTTCTTTCCCAGGGAAAAGGGCCGGTCTTTGTCTCCAGGGGCTGTGGCCGGCTGAGTGGCCCTGAGTGGCCGGCTGCCTGCAAAATATCCGAACGGACGAGGATATGTCCCAGACCCAACCTGCCCCCACCTCAAACCTGTGCTGCCCTGAAAGTCCTAAGGGAACCCTACAAACTGACATCAGGAACCTGGGCTGGCCACTTTTCTTTCCCAGGGAAAAGGGCCGGTCTTTGTCTCCAGGGGCTGTGGCCCTGAGTGGCCGGCTGCCTGCAAAATATCCGAACGGACGAGGATATGTCCCAGACCCAACCTGCCCCCACCTCAAACCTGTGCTGCCCTGAAAGTCCTAAGGGAACCCTACAAACTGACATCAGGAACCTGGGCTGGCCACTTTTCTTTCCCAGGGAAAAGGGCCGGTCTTTGTCTCCAGGGGCTGAGGCCCTGAGTGGCCGGCTGCCTGCAAAATATCCGAACGGACGAGGATATGTCCCAGACCCAACCTGCCCTCACCTCAAACCTGTGCTGCCCTGAAAGTCCTAAGGGAACCCTACAAACTGACATCAGGAACCTGGGCTGGCCACTTTTCTTTCCCAGGGAAAAGGGCCGGTCTTTGTCTCCAGGGGCTGTGGCCCTGAGTGGCCGGCTGCCTGCAAAATATCCGAACGGACGAGGATATGTCCCAGACCCAACCTGCCCCCACCTCAAACCTGTGCTGCCCTGAAAGTCCTAAGGGAACCCTACAAACTGACATCAGGAACCTGGGCTGGCCACTTTTCTTTCCCAGGGAAAAGGGCCGGTCTTTGTCTCCAGGGGCTGTGGCCCTGAGTGGCCGGCTGCCTGCAAAATATCCGAACGGACGAGGATATGTCCCAGACCCAACCTGCCCCCACCCCAAACCTGTGCTGCCCTGACACTCCCAAGAGAACCCTACAAACTGACATCAGGAACCTGGGCTGGCCACTTTTCTTTCCCAGGGAAAAGGGCCGGTCTTTGTCTCCAGGGGCTGAGGCCCTGAGTGGCCGGCTGCCTGCAAAATATCCGAACGGACGAGGATATGTCCCAGACCCAACCTGCCCTCACCTCAAACCTGTGCTGCCCTGAAAGTCCTAAGGGAACCCTACAAACTGACATCAGGAACCTGGGCTGGCCACTTTTCTTTCCCAGGGAAAAGGGCCGGTCTTTGTCTCCAGGGGCTGTGGCCCTGAGTGGCCGGCTGCCTGCAAAATATCCGAACGGACGAGGATATGTCCCAGACCCAACCTGCCCCCACCCCAAACCTGTGCTGCCCTGACACTCCCAAGAGAACCCTACAAACTGACATCAGGAACCTGGGCTGGCCACTTTTCTTTCCCAGGGAAAAGGGCCGGTCTTTGTCTCCAGGGGCTGAGGCCCTGAGTGGCCGGCTGCCTGCAAAATATCCGAACGGACGAGGATATGTCCCAGACCCAACCTGCCCTCACCTCAAACCTGTGCTGCCCTGAAAGTCCTAAGGGAACCCTACAAACTGACATCAGGAACCTGGGCTGGCCACTTTTCTTTCCCAGGGAAAAGGGCCGGTCTTTGTCTCCAGGGGCTGTGGCCCTGAGTGCCCGGCTGCCTGCAAAATATCCGAACGGACGAGGATATGTCCCAGACCCAACCTGCCCCCACCTCAAACCTGTGCTGCCCTGAAAGTCCTAAGGGAACCCTACAAACTGACATCAGGAACCTGGGCTGGCCACTTTTCTTTCCCAGGGAAAAGGGCCGGTCTTTGTCTCCAGGGGCTGAGGCCCTGAGTGGCCGGCTGCCTGCAAAATATCCGAACGGACGAGGATATGTCCCAGACCCAACCTGCCCCCACCTCAAACCTGTGCTGCCCTGAAAGTCCTAAGGGAACCCTACAAACTGACATCAGGAACCTGGGCTGGCCACTTTTCTTTCCCAGGGAAAAGGGCCGGTCTTTGTCTCCAGGGGCTGTGGCCGGCTGAGTGGCCCTGAGTGGCCGGCTGCCTGCAAATTATCCGAACGGACGAGGATATGTCCCAGACCCAACCTGCCCCCACCTCAAACCTGTGCTGCCCTGAAAGTCCTAAGGGAACCCTACAAACTGACATCAGGAACCTGGGCTGGCCACTTTTCTTTCCCAGGGAAAAGGGCCGGTCTTTGTCTCCAGGGGCTGTGGCCGGCTGAGTGGCCCTGAGTGGCCGGCTGCCTGCAAAATATCCGAACGGACGAGGATATGTCCCAGACCCAACCTGCCCCCACCTCAAACCTGTGCTGCCCTGAAAGTCCTAAGGGAACCCTACAAACTGACATCAGGAACCTGGGCTGGCCACTTTTCTTTCCCAGGGAAAAGGGCCGGTCTTTGTCTCCAGGGGCTGTGGCCCTGAGTGGCCGGCTGCCTGCAAAATATCCGAACGGACGAGGATATGTCCCAGACCCAACCTGCCCCCACCTCAAACCTGTGCTGCCCTGAAAGTCCTAAGGGAACCCTACAAACTGACATCAGGAACCTGGGCTGGCCACTTTTCTTTCCCAGGGAAAAGGGCCGGTCTTTGTCTCCAGGGGCTGAGGCCCTGAGTGGCCGGCTGCCTGCAAAATATCCGAACGGACGAGGATATGTCCCAGACCCAACCTGCCCTCACCTCAAACCTGTGCTGCCCTGAAAGTCCTAAGGGAACCCTACAAACTGACATCAGGAACCTGGGCTGGCCACTTTTCTTTCCCAGGGAAAAGGGCCGGTCTTTGTCTCCAGGGGCTGTGGCCCTGAGTGCCCGGCTGCCTGCAAAATATCCGAACGGACGAGGATATGTCCCAGACCCAACCTGCCCCCACCTCAAACCTGTGCTGCCCTGAAAGTCCTAAGGGAACCCTACAAACTGACATCAGGAACCTGGGCTGGCCACTTTTCTTTCCCAGGGAAAAGGGCCGGTCTTTGTCTCCAGGGGCTGTGGCCCTGAGTGGCCGGCTGCCTGCAAAATATCCGAACGGACGAGGATATGTCCCAGACCCAACCTGCCCCCACCTCAAACCTGTGCTGCCCTGAAAGTCCTAAGGGAACCCTACAAACTGACATCAGGAACCTGGGCTGGCCACTTTTCTTTCCCAGGGAAAAGGGCCGGTCTTTGTCTCCAGGGGCTGAGGCCCTGAGTGGCCGGCTGCCTGCAAAATATCCGAACAGACGAGGATATGTCCCAGACCCAACCTGCCCTCACCTCAAACCTGTGCTGCCCTGAAAGTCCTAAGGGAACCCTACAAACTGACATCAGGAACCTGGGCTGGCCACTTTTCTTTCCCAGGGAAAAGGGCCGGTCTTTGTCTCCAGGGGCTGTGGCCGGCTGAGTGGCCCTGAGTGGCCGGCTGCCTGCAAATTATCCGAACGGACGAGGATATGTCCCAGACCCAACCTGCCCCCACCTCAAACCTGTGCTGCCCTGAAAGTCCTAAGGGAACCCTACAAACTGACATCAGGAACCTGGGCTGGCCACTTTTCTTTCCCAGGGAAAAGGGCCGGTCTTTGTCTCCAGGGGCTGTGGCCGGCTGAGTGGCCCTGAGTGGCCGGCTGCCTGCAAAATATCCGAACGGACGAGGATATGTCCCAGACCCAACCTGCCCTCACCTCAAACCTGTGCTGCCCTGAAAGTCCTAAGGGAACCCTACAAACTGACATCAGGAACCTGGGCTGGCCACTTTTCTTTCCCAGGGAAAAGGGCCGGTCTTTGTCTCCAGGGGCTGTGGCCCTGAGTGGCCGGCTGCCTGCAAAATATCCGAACGGACGAGGATATGTCCCAGACCCAACCTGCCCCCACCTCAAACCTGTGCTGCCCTGAAAGTCCTAAGGGAACCCTACAAACTGACATCAGGAACCTGGGCTGGCCACTTTTCTTTCCCAGGGAAAAGGGCCGGTCTTTGTCTCCAGGGGCTGAGGCCCTGAGTGGCCGGCTGCCTGCAAAATATCCGAACGGACGAGGATATGTCCCAGACCCAACCTGCCCCCACCTCAAACCTGTGCTGCCCTGAAAGTCCTAAGGGAACCCTACAAACTGACATCAGGAACCTGGGCTGGCCACTTTTCTTTCCCAGGGAAAAGGGCCGGTCTTTGTCTCCAGGGGCTGTGGCCGGCTGAGTGGCCCTGAGTGGCCGGCTGCCTGCAAATTATCCGAACGGACGAGGATATGTCCCAGACCCAACCTGCCCCCACCTCAAACCTGTGCTGCCCTGAAAGTCCTAAGGGAACCCTACAAACTGACATCAGGAAGCTGGGCTGGCCACTTTTCTTTCCCAGGGAAAAGGGCCGGTCTTTGTCTCCAGGGGCTGTGGCCGGCTGAGTGGCCCTGAGTGGCCGGCTGCCTGCAAATTATCCGAACGGACGAGGATATGTCCCAGACCCAACCTGCCCCCACCTCAAACCTGTGCTGCCCTGAAAGTCCTAAGGGAACCCTACAAACTGACATCAGGAACCTGGGCTGGCCACTTTTCTTTCCCAGGGAAAAGGGCCGGTCTTTGTCTCCAGGGGCTGTGGCCCTGAGTGCCCGGCTGCCTGCAAAATATCCGAACGGACGAGGATATGTCCCAGACCCAACCTGCCCCCACCTCAAACCTGTGCTGCCCTGACAGTCCCAAGGGAACCCTACAAACTGACATCAGGAACCTGGGCTGGCCACTTTTCTTTCCCAGGGAAAAGGGCCGGTCTTTGTCTCCAGGGGCTGAGGCCCTGAGTGGCCGGCTGCCTGCAAAATATCCGAACGGACGAGGATATGTCCCAGACCCAACCTGCCCTCACCTCAAACCTGTGCTGCCCTGAAAGTCCTAAGGGAACCCTACAAACTGACATCAGGAACCTGGGCTGGCCACTTTTCTTTCCCAGGGAAAAGGGCCGGTCTTTGTCTCCAGGGGCTGTGGCCCTGAGTGGCCGGCTGCCTGCAAAATATCCGAACGGACGAGGATATGTCCCAGACCCAACCTGCCCCCACCCCAAACCTGTGCTGCCCTGACACTCCCAAGAGAACCCTACAAACTGACATCAGGAACCTGGGCTGGCCACTTTTCTTTCCCAGGGAAAAGGGCCGGTCTTTGTCTCCAGGGGCTGAGGCCCTGAGTGGCCGGCTGCCTGCAAAATATCCGAACGGACGAGGATATGTCCCAGACCCAACCTGCCCTCACCTCAAACCTGTGCTGCCCTGAAAGTCCTAAGGGAACCCTACAAACTGACATCAGGAACCTGGGCTGGCCACTTTTCTTTCCCAGGGAAAAGGGCCGGTCTTTGTCTCCAGGGGCTGTGGCCCTGAGTGGCCGGCTGCCTGCAAAATATCCGAACGGACGAGGATATGTCCCAGACCCAACCTGCCCCCACCCCAAACCTGTGCTGCCCTGACACTCCCAAGAGAACCCTACAAACTGACATCAGGAACCTGGGCTGGCCACTTTTCTTTCCCAGGGAAAAGGGCCGGTCTTTGTCTCCAGGGGCTGAGGCCCTGAGTGGCCGGCTGCCTGCAAAATATCCGAACAGACGAGGATATGTCCCAGACCCAACCTGCCCTCACCTCAAACCTGTGCTGCCCTGAAAGTCCTAAGGGAACCCTACAAACTGACATCAGGAACCTGGGCTGGCCACTTTTCTTTCCCAGGGAAAAGGGCCGGTCTTTGTCTCCAGGGGCTGTGGCCCTGAGTGCCCGGCTGCCTGCAAAATATCCGAACGGACGAGGATATGTCCCAGACCCAACCTGCCCCCACCTCAAACCTGTGCTGCCCTGAAAGTCCTAAGGGAACCCTACAAACTGACATCAGGAACCTGGGCTGGCCACTTTTCTTTCCCAGGGAAAAGGGCCGGTCTTTGTCTCCAGGGGCTGAGGCCCTGAGTGGCCGGCTGCCTGCAAAATATCCGAACGGACGAGGATATGTCCCAGACCCAACCTGCCCCCACCTCAAACCTGTGCTGCCCTGAAAGTCCTAAGGGAACCCTACAAACTGACATCAGGAACCTGGGCTGGCCACTTTTCTTTCCCAGGGAAAAGGGCCGGTCTTTGTCTCCAGGGGCTGTGGCCGGCTGAGTGGCCCTGAGTGGCCGGCTGCCTGCAAATTATCCGAACGGACGAGGATATGTCCCAGACCCAACCTGCCCCCACCTCAAACCTGTGCTGCCCTGAAAGTCCTAAGGGAACCCTACAAACTGACATCAGGAACCTGGGCTGGCCACTTTTCTTTCCCAGGGAAAAGGGCCGGTCTTTGTCTCCAGGGGCTGTGGCCGGCTGAGTGGCCCTGAGTGGCCGGCTGCCTGCAAAATATCCGAACGGACGAGGATATGTCCCAGACCCAACCTGCCCCCACCTCAAACCTGTGCTGCCCTGAAAGTCCTAAGGGAACCCTACAAACTGACATCAGGAACCTGGGCTGGCCACTTTTCTTTCCCAGGGAAAAGGGCCGGTCTTTGTCTCCAGGGGCTGTGGCCCTGAGTGCCCGGCTGCCTGCAAAATATCCGAACGGACGAGGATATGTCCCAGACCCAACCTGCCCCCACCTCAAACCTGTGCTGCCCTGAAAGTCCTAAGGGAACCCTACAAACTGACATCAGGAACCTGGGCTGGCCACTTTTCTTTCCCAGGGAAAAGGGCCGGTCTTTGTCTCCAGGGGCTGAGGCCCTGAGTGGCCGGCTGCCTGCAAAATATCCGAACGGACGAGGATATGTCCCAGACCCAACCTGCCCTCACCTCAAACCTGTGCTGCCCTGAAAGTCCTAAGGGAACCCTACAAACTGACATCAGGAACCTGGGCTGGCCACTTTTCTTTCCCAGGGAAAAGGGCCGGTCTTTGTCTCCAGGGGCTGTGGCCCTGAGTGCCCGGCTGCCTGCAAAATATCCGAACGGACGAGGATATGTCCCAGACCCAACCTGCCCCCACCTCAAACCTGTGCTGCCCTGAAAGTCCTAAGGGAACCCTACAAACTGACATCAGGAACCTGGGCTGGCCACTTTTCTTTCCCAGGGAAAAGGGCCGGTCTTTGTCTCCAGGGGCTGTGGCCCTGAGTGGCCGGCTGCCTGCAAAATATCCGAACGGACGAGGATATGTCCCAGACCCAACCTGCCCCCACCTCAAACCTGTGCTGCCCTGAAAGTCCTAAGGGAACCCTACAAACTGACATCAGGAACCTGGGCTGGCCACTTTTCTTTCCCAGGGAAAAGGGCCGGTCTTTGTCTCCAGGGGCTGAGGCCCTGAGTGGCCGGCTGCCTGCAAAATATCCGAACGGACAAGGATATGTCCCAGACCCAACCTGCCCTCACCTCAAACCTGTGCTGCCCTGAAAGTCCTAAGGGAACCCTACAAACTGACATCAGGAACCTGGGCTGGCCACTTTTCTTTCCCAGGGAAAAGGGCCGGTCTTTGTCTCCAGGGGCTGTAGCCGGCTGAGTGGCCCTGAGTGGCCGGCTGCCTGCAAATTATCCGAACGGACGAGGATATGTCCCAGACCCAACCTGCCCCCACCTCAAACCTGTGCTGCCCTGAAAGTCCTAAGGGAACCCTACAAACTGACATCAGGAACCTGGGCTGGCCACTTTTCTTTCCCAGGGAAAAGGGCCGGTCTTTGTCTCCAGGGGCTGTGGCCGGCTGAGTGGCCCTGAGTGGCCGGCTGCCTGCAAAATATCCGAACGGACGAGGATATGTCCCAGACCCAACCTGCCCCCACCTCAAACCTGTGCTGCCCTGAAAGTCCTAAGGGAACCCTACAAACTGACATCAGGAACCTGGGCTGGCCACTTTTCTTTCCCAGGGAAAAGGGCCGGTCTTTGTCTCCAGGGGCTGTGGCCCTGAGTGGCCGGCTGCCTGCAAAATATCCGAACGGACGAGGATATGTCCCAGACCCAACCTGCCCCCACCTCAAACCTGTGCTGCCCTGAAAGTCCTAAGGGAACCCTACAAACTGACATCAGGAACCTGGGCTGGCCACTTTTCTTTCCCAGGGAAAAGGGCCGGTCTTTGTCTCCAGGGGCTGTGGCCCTGAGTGGCCGGCTGCCTGCAAAATATCCGAACGGACGAGGATATGTCCCAGACCCAACCTGCCCCCACCTCAAACCTGTGCTGCCCTGAAAGTCCTAAGGGAACCCTACAAACTGACATCAGGAACCTGGGCTGGCCACTTTTCTTTCCCAGGGAAAAGGGCCGGTCTTTGTCTCCAGGGGCTGTGGCCCTGAGTGGCCGGCTGCCTGCAAAATATCCGAACGGACGAGGATATGTCCCAGACCCAACCTGCCCCCACCTCAAACCTGTGCTGCCCTGAAAGTCCTAAGGGAACCCTACAAACTGACATCAGGAACCTGGGCTGGCCACTTTTCTTTCCCAGGGAAAAGGGCCAGTCTTTGTCTCCAGGGGCTGTGGCCCTGAGTGGCCGGCTGCCTGCAAAATATCCGAACGGACGAGGATATGTCCCAGACCCAACCTGCCCCCACCTCAAACCTGTGCTGCCCTGAAAGTCCTAAGGGAACCCTACAAACTGACATCAGGAACCTGGGCTGGCCACTTTTCTTTCCCAGGGAAAAGGGCCGGTCTTTGTCTCCAGGGGCTGTGGCCCTGAGTGGCCGGCTGCCTGCAAAATATCCGAACGGACGAGGATATGTCCCAGACCCAACCTGCCCCCACCCCAAACCTGTGCTGCCCTGACACTCCCAAGAGAACCCTACAAACTGACATCAGGAAGCTGGGCTGGCCACTTTTCTTTCCCAGGGAAAAGGGCCGGTCTTTGTCTCCAGGGGCTGTGGCCCTGAGTGGCCGGCTGCCTGCAAAATATCCGAACGGACGAGGATATGTCCCAGACCCAACCTGCCCCCACCTCAAACCTGTGCTGCCCTGAAAGTCCTAAGGGAACCCTACAAACTGACATCAGGAAGCTGGGCTGGCCACTTTTCTTTCCCAGGGAAAAGGGCCGGTCTTTGTCTCCAGGGGCTGTGGCCCTGAGTGGCCGGCTGCCTGCAAAATATCCGAACGGACGAGGATATGTCCCAGACCCAACCTGCCCCCACCTCAAACCTGTGCTGCCCTGAAAGTCCTAAGGGAACCCTACAAACTGACATCAGGAAGCTGGGCTGGCCACTTTTCTTTCCCAGGGAAAAGGGCCGGTCTTTGTCTCCAGGGGCTGTGGCCCTGAGTGGCCCTGAGTGGCCGGCTGCCTGCAAAATATCCGAACGGACGAGGATATGTCCCAGACCCAACCTGCCCCCACCTCAAACCTGTGCTGCCCTGAAAGTCCTAAGGGAACCCTACAAACTGACATCAGGAACCTGGGCTGGCCACTTTTCTTTCCCAGGGAAAAGGGCCGGTCTTTGTCTCCAGGGGCTGTGGCCCTGAGTGGCCGGCTGCCTGCAAAATATCCGAACGGACGAGGATATGTCCCAGACCCAACCTGCCCCCACCTCAAACCTGTGCTGCCCTGAAAGTCCTAAGGGAACCCTACAAACTGACATCAGGAACCTGGGCTGGCTACTTTTCTTTCCCAGGGAAAAGGGCCGGTCTTTGTCTCCAGGGGCTGTCGCCGGCAGAGTGGCCCTGAGTGGCCGGCTGCCTGCAAAATATCCGAACGGACGAGGATATGTCCCAGACCCAACCTGCCCCCACCTCAAACCTGTGCTGCCCTGAAAGTCCTAAGGGAACCCTACAAACTGACATCAGGAACCTGGGCTGGCCACTTTTCTTTCCCAGGGAAAAGGGCCGGTCTTTGTCTCCAGGGGCTGTGGCCGGCTGAGTGGCCCTGAGTGGCCGGCTGCCTGCAAAATATCCGAACGGACGAGGATATGTCCCAGACCCAACCTGCCCCCACCTCAAACCTGTGCTGCCCTGAAAGTCCTAAGGGAACCCTACAAACTGACATCAGGAACCTGGGCTGGCCACTTTTCTTTCCCAGGGAAAAGGGCCGGTCTTTGTCTCCAGGGGCTGTGGCCCTGAGTGGCCGGCTGCCTGCAAAATATCCGAACGGACGAGGATATGTCCCAGACCCAACCTGCCCCCACCTCAAACCTGTGCTGCCCTGAAAGTCCTAAGGGAACCCTAAAAACTGACATCAGGAACCTGGGCTGGCCACTTTTCTTTCCCAGGGAAAAGGGCCGGTCTTTGTCTCCAGGGGCTGTGGCCCTGAGTGGCCGGCTGCCTGCAAAATATCCGAACGGACGAGGATATGTCCCAGACCCAACCTGCCCCCACCTCAAACCTGTGCTGCCCTGAAAGTCCTAAGGGAACCCTACAAACTGACATCAGGAAGCTGGGCTGGCCACTTTTCTTTCCCAGGGAAAAGGGCCGGTCTTTGTCTCCGGGGGCTGTGGCCCTGAGTGGCCGGCTGCCTGCAAAATATCCGAACGGACGAGGATATGTCCCAGACCCAACCTGCCCCCACCTCAAACCTGTGCTGCCCTGAAAGTCCTAAGGGAACCCTACAAACTGACATCAGGAACCTGGGCTGGCCACTTTTCTTTCCCAGGGAAAAGGGCCGGTCTTTGTCTCCAGGGGCTGTGGCCCTGAGTGGCCCTGAGTGGCCGGCTGCCTGCAAAATATCCGAACGGACGAGGATATGTCCCAGACCCAACCTGCCCCCACCTCAAACCTGTGCTGCCCTGAAAGTCCTAAGGGAACCCTACAAACTGACATCAGGAACCTGGGCTGGCCACTTTTCTTTCCCAGGGAAAAGGGCCGGTCTTTGTCTCCAGGGGCTGTGGCCCTGAGTGGCCCTGAGTGGCCGGCTGCCTGCAAAATATCCGAACGGACGAGGATATGTCCCAGACCCAACCTGCCCCCACCTCAAACCTGTGCTGCCCTGAAAGTCCTAAGGGAACCCTACAAACTGACATCAGGAACCTGGGCTGGCCACTTTTCTTTCCCAGGGAAAAGGGCCAGTCTTTGTCTCCAGGGGCTGTGGCCCTGAGTGGCCGGCTGCCTGCAAAATATCCGAACGGACGAGGATATGTCCCAGACCCAACCTGCCCCCACCTCAAACCTGTGCTGCCCTGAAAGTCCTAAGGGAACCCTACAAACTGACATCAGGAACCTGGGCTGGCCACTTTTCTTTCCCAGGGAAAAGGGCCGGTCTTTGTCTCCAGGGGCTGTGGCCCTGAGTGGCCGGCTGCCTGCAAAATATCCGAACGGACGAGGATATGTCCCAGACCCAACCTGCCCCCACCCCAAACCTGTGCTGCCCTGACACTCCCAAGAGAACCCTACAAACTGACATCAGGAAGCTGGGCTGGCCACTTTTCTTTCCCAGGGAAAAGGGCCGGTCTTTGTCTCCAGGGGCTGTGGCCCTGAGTGGCCGGCTGCCTGCAAAATATCCGAACGGACGAGGATATGTCCCAGACCCAACCTGCCCCCACCTCAAACCTGTGCTGCCCTGAAAGTCCTAAGGGAACCCTACAAACTGACATCAGGAAGCTGGGCTGGCCACTTTTCTTTCCCAGGGAAAAGGGCCGGTCTTTGTCTCCAGGGGCTGTGGCCCTGAGTGGCCGGCTGCCTGCAAAATATCCGAACGGACGAGGATATGTCCCAGACCCAACCTGCCCCCACCTCAAACCTGTGCTGCCCTGAAAGTCCTAAGGGAACCCTACAAACTGACATCAGGAAGCTGGGCTGGCCACTTTTCTTTCCCAGGGAAAAGGGCCGGTCTTTGTCTCCAGGGGCTGTGGCCCTGAGTGGCCCTGAGTGGCCGGCTGCCTGCAAAATATCCGAACGGACGAGGATATGTCCCAGACCCAACCTGCCCCCACCTCAAACCTGTGCTGCCCTGAAAGTCCTAAGGGAACCCTACAAACTGACATCAGGAACCTGGGCTGGCCACTTTTCTTTCCCAGGGAAAAGGGCCGGTCTTTGTCTCCAGGGGCTGTGGCCCTGAGTGGCCGGCTGCCTGCAAAATATCCGAACGGACGAGGATATGTCCCAGACCCAACCTGCCCCCACCTCAAACCTGTGCTGCCCTGAAAGTCCTAAGGGAACCCTACAAACTGACATCAGGAACCTGGGCTGGCTACTTTTCTTTCCCAGGGAAAAGGGCCGGTCTTTGTCTCCAGGGGCTGTCGCCGGCAGAGTGGCCCTGAGTGGCCGGCTGCCTGCAAAATATCCGAACGGACGAGGATATGTCCCAGACCCAACCTGCCCCCACCTCAAACCTGTGCTGCCCTGAAAGTCCTAAGGGAACCCTACAAACTGACATCAGGAACCTGGGCTGGCCACTTTTCTTTCCCAGGGAAAAGGGCCGGTCTTTGTCTCCAGGGGCTGTGGCCGGCTGAGTGGCCCTGAGTGGCCGGCTGCCTGCAAAATATCCGAACGGACGAGGATATGTCCCAGACCCAACCTGCCCCCACCTCAAACCTGTGCTGCCCTGAAAGTCCTAAGGGAACCCTACAAACTGACATCAGGAACCTGGGCTGGCCACTTTTCTTTCCCAGGGAAAAGGGCCGGTCTTTGTCTCCAGGGGCTGTGGCCCTGAGTGGCCGGCTGCCTGCAAAATATCCGAACGGACGAGGATATGTCCCAGACCCAACCTGCCCCCACCTCAAACCTGTGCTGCCCTGAAAGTCCTAAGGGAACCCTAAAAACTGACATCAGGAACCTGGGCTGGCCACTTTTCTTTCCCAGGGAAAAGGGCCGGTCTTTGTCTCCAGGGGCTGTGGCCCTGAGTGGCCGGCTGCCTGCAAAATATCCGAACGGACGAGGATATGTCCCAGACCCAACCTGCCCCCACCTCAAACCTGTGCTGCCCTGAAAGTCCTAAGGGAACCCTACAAACTGACATCAGGAAGCTGGGCTGGCCACTTTTCTTTCCCAGGGAAAAGGGCCGGTCTTTGTCTCCGGGGGCTGTGGCCCTGAGTGGCCGGCTGCCTGCAAAATATCCGAACGGACGAGGATATGTCCCAGACCCAACCTGCCCCCACCTCAAACCTGTGCTGCCCTGAAAGTCCTAAGGGAACCCTACAAACTGACATCAGGAACCTGGGCTGGCCACTTTTCTTTCCCAGGGAAAAGGGCCGGTCTTTGTCTCCAGGGGCTGTGGCCCTGAGTGGCCCTGAGTGGCCGGCTGCCTGCAAAATATCCGAACGGACGAGGATATGTCCCAGACCCAACCTGCCCCCACCTCAAACCTGTGCTGCCCTGAAAGTCCTAAGGGAACCCTACAAACTGACATCAGGAACCTGGGCTGGCCACTTTTCTTTCCCAGGGAAAAGGGCCGGTCTTTGTCTCCAGGGGCTGTGGCCCTGAGTGGCCCTGAGTGGCCGGCTGCCTGCAAAATATCCGAACGGACGAGGATATGTCCCAGACCCAACCTGCCCCCACCTCAAACCTGTGCTGCCCTGAAAGTCCTAAGGGAACCCTACAAACTGACATCAGGAACCTGGGCTGGCCACTTTTCTTTCCCAGGGAAAAGGGCCGGTCTTTGTCTCCAGGGGCTGTGGCCCTGAGTGGCCGGCTGCCTGCAAAATATCCGAACGGACGAGGATATGTCCCAGACCCAACCTGCCCCCACCTCAAACCTGTGCTGCCCTGAAAGTCCTAAGGGAACCCTACAAACTGACATCAGGAACCTGGGCTGGCCACTTTTCTTTCCCAGGGAAAAGGGCCGGTCTTTGTCTCCAGGGGCTGTGGCCCTGAGTGGCCGGCTGCCTGCAAAATATCCGAACGGACGAGGATATGTCCCAGACCCAACCTGCCCCCACCTCAAACCTGTGCTGCCCTGAAAGTCCTAAGGGAACCCTACAAACTGACATCAGGAACCTGGGCTGGCTACTTTTCTTTCCCAGGGAAAAGGGCCGGTCTTTGTCTCCAGGGGCTGTCGCCCTCTGAGTGGCCCTGAGTGGCCGGCTGCCTGCAAAATATCCGAACGGACGAGGATATGTCCCAGACCCAACCTGCCCCCACCTCAAACCTGTGCTGCCCTGAAAGTCCTAAGGGAACCCTACAATCTGACATCAGGAAGCTGGGCTGGCTACTTTTCTTTCCCAGGGAAAAGGGCCGGTCTTTGTCTCCAGGGGCTGTCGCCCTCTGAGTGGCCCTGAGTGGCCGGCTGCCTGCAAAATATCCGAACGGACGAGGATATGTCCCAGACCCAACCTGCCCCCACCTCAAACCTGTGCTGCCCTGAAAGTCCTAAGGGAACCCTACAAACTGACATCAGGAACCTGGGCTGGCCACTTGTCTTTCCCCAGGGAAAAGGGCTGGCTTTTGTCTCCAGGGGCTGTGGCCCTGAGTGGCCGGCTGCCTGCAAAAGATCCGAACGGACGAGGATATGTCCCAGACCCAACCTGCCCCCACCTCAAACCTGTGCTGCCCTGACAGTCCCAAGGGAACCCTACAAACTGACATCAGGAACCTGGGCTGGACACTTTTCTTTCCCAGGGAAAAGGGCCGGTCTCTGTCTCCAGGGGCTGTGGCCCTGAGTGGCCGGCTGCCTGCAAAATATCCGAACGGACGAGGATATGTCCCAGACCCAACCTGCCCCCACCTCAAACCTGTGCTTCCCTGACATTCCCAAGGGAACCCTACAAACTGATATCAGGAACCCGGGCTGCTGAGTTTGGTTTCACCAGTAGATATCTTCCATTTTTGACCCGGTCCCAGCACTCCTCCTGGGGCCTCACTCCCCGAGTGTTTTTTTGCCTCTTCCATTTCCAAACACCGCAGTATTTCTCTGAGACCCCATCTACCACCCGCAAGTACTCAGGGTTTTTTTTTTTTTTTGTGCCGAATGCCTCTTGGAAACTGACAGTATGAAACTTGGCTCTTGGTTTTTTCTGTGCTGGATTTCTCCTGTAGAAAGCTGCCAGCATGTAACCTTTACCACAACCACTTCGCTGGGCCCAGAAATCACAGCCTTCAGACCAGCAGTGTAGGACCCTGCCCACTGCCCCTCCACTGGCACCTTTCCAAAGCCTTCCGCTACATTCCAGTAATACTCCGCATTTCCAGCGGGCAGCCTGTCTGACCCTCATCCTGACCCTAAAAGTGTGCTAAGGAATTCTAAAATAGCCCTTAGGAAGGTGTAACAATACCCTAAAAGACACCAGAAAAGTCCTAAAAAGCCTTCCAAAATCCCCTAAATATTCCTAATAGTCCTGCAAAAAAAACTCAAGGAAACCTGCTCAGCCTCCAAACCCTGCCTGTTGCTCTCTAGCCCACAGATGTCATCCCTACCTTTTTGCAGTGGGTCCTGTTGTGCTCTGAGGGTTCTGTCGTTGTCCTGGTGTGAGGGTCGCTGCCTTGTCCCAGCGGGAGGGTTCCGGTGTGGTCTCGCTGTTCGGGTCGCTGCGTGGTGCTGCTGCTGTCAGGGGTGAAAAGGGAAAAGGCTGTTGTTAGGGGGGCTGCTTAGGCTGAGGTTAGGGCTGGGCTCAGGGGTGGTGCACCTGTACCCTAACTTGCCTCCTAAGCTGTACCCTGTAGCCCTCATCTCCACTGCACTGCCCAGCCCTCAAGCCCTCGCCCTTTACCCCTCAAGCCCTCCCTCTGCCCCCCAGCCCTCAGGCTCTGTGTGTCACCCTCCAGCCCCCCCTTTGCCCCTCAGCTCCTGTGGGTCACCCTTAATCCCTCTCCTTTGCCCCTCAGCCCCCAGCTTCTCTGTGTCACCCTCCAGCTGCCCCTGACCCCCTCAGCATCTCTCTGTGTCACCCACTGTCCCCTCTCCCTGTCCCTCCCTCAGCTCCCAGCCTCTGTCACCCTCAAGCCCCTCAAGCTGCCCCTCAGCCTCTATGTGCCGTGCCATGAAAAGACCCTAAAAACATAAAAATTCCCTAAAAAACCCTCATCTTCAAAATGTCCTAAGAGCCCCACAGAAACACAAAAATAGCCTCAGAATACCCTTAAAATACAAGTAAAATACCCTAATTTTAAAAAAACCCTAAAACACCCTTAAAAATCCCTAAAGAACCTTTTAAAAAGCACTAAATATTCCTAAAAGAGCTCTAATAATACCCCAAAAATCCTTAAAATGCCCTGATAAGACCCTAAACAGACCTAAAAGCTTCCTCAATAAACCTAAAAATACCCTAGTCCTAAGAGTCCTCCACATACCCCCAATAGTCCTAAAAAAGCCCTAAATATTTTTAAATAGTCCTAGGAAAGCACCCCCCCCCAAAAAAAAAAAAAAAAAAAAACCAAAAAAAAAAACCTATAAGTTCTAATTAGTACTAAGAAAGCCCTTAAAATACCCTAAAAAATCTTTTAAAAGCCCTGAAAAAGCCCTAAAAGTATCCTAAATATTCCCAGAAAAATCCTAAAAAGCACCTGCAAAAAAAAAAAAGCCCCTAAAATATCCTTTAAAAGCCCTAAAAAACCCTAAAAAAGTGCTCAGTCCCCAAGCTCTACCGGTCACTCTCTAGCCAGCAAACATCATCCCCGCCTTTTAATTAGGGTCACTGCCTGCAGCTGCTGGCAGGGTTCTGGGGCTGTCCCAGC
>NW_027100201.1:0-67038 GCF_031753505.1 Anomalospiza imberbis
CCTTGGAATGTGCAGCAAATCCTCTTTCTTTGCAAACCGCGGTTCGTGTGCAGTGCAGGTACGCTCTCCCCTTGCCAACTGGAGTGGGAAAGCTTTTCGCTAAGCTAGAGATGACTAGAGAAGCAGAAGCGCGGCTCCGGAGCTATCCGGAGGAAAGTGCCGCTTCCCGGCGTCTTTCGGCTTGAAGCGGCGCTCCGGAGCGCTGCGCTGCCGCTCTACTGAGCTGTGCGCGAATTAGCCGCTTCTTCGCCTCCGAGAAGCAGAGATGGCGGTTGCTTGGAAGAGGCGAAGAACGAAGCCGCAAAGAAGCGGGCTTGTGTGTGAAGCCTTCAGACTGCCAGAGGACAGTGGCTGCCGCTCTCCTGCCTCTTGAATTCACTCCTGGCAAGCGAATGGAAAGCGTTCCAGGACAACTTGCCTGGGTTTTGACTTGGTCCTGATGTGTCCCACCTTGGCAAGTCTTGCTCGTCGCCAGAGGCTCCGAGATGCACAGAAGACGGTGGCAGCTGCTGAAAAGAAGGGCAGCGGTGAGTTTGTCGACAAGCAAGAACATAGGCAGCTGCCTGTGCTTGGGAAGGAGCAGCTGCCTGGTTTTGGCAATTGCCTTCACAGCGCCCAGAAGCCCGGTGCTCTGCTGCTTTGTTTTTCGCAGTCAGTCAATTGCACACTAGTGAAGCTGAGCCAGGCTCTTCAGCTTTGCTGCTTTTGAGCATCTGTGCTCCACTTATGCTCTGTGACATCTCTGGAGGTTGTTTGCCTCGGCCAGGCTGGAAAGTGCCCGCTAGTACCTAGAGCTGGGCAGGAGAGGGCAGAGAGCACTTCCATCTGACAGCAGGTTGCAGATTGCCTCGGAAAGAGCCGTGTCCTTGGAATGTGCAGCAAATCCTCTTTCTTTGCAAACCGCGGTTAGTGTGCAGTGCAGGTACGCTCCCCCCCTTGCCAAATGGAGTGGGAAAGCTTTTCGCTAAGCTAGAGATGACTAGAGAAGCAGAAGCGCGGCTCCGGAGCTATCCGGAAGAAAGTGCCGTTTCCCGGCGTCTTTCGGCTTGAAGCGGCGCTCCGGAGCGCTTTGCTGCCGCTTTACTGAGCTGTGCGCGAATTAGCCGCTTCTTCGCCTCCGAGAAGCAGAGATGGCGGTTGCTTGGAAGAGGCGAAGAACGAAGCCGCAAAGAAGCGGGCTTGTGTGCGAAGCCTTCAGACTGCTGGAGGACGGTGGCTGCCGCTCTCCTGCCTGTTGAATTCACTCTCGGCAAGCGAATGGAAAGCGTTCCAGGACAACTTGCCTGGGTTTTGACTTGGTCCTGATGCCTCCCACCTTGGCAAGTCTTGCTCGTCGCCAGAGGCTCCGAGATGCACCGAAGACGGTGGCAGCTGCTGAAAAGAAGGGCAGCGGTGAGTTTGTCGACAAGCAAGAACATAGGCAGCTGCCTGTGCTTGGGAAGGAGCAGCTGCCTGGTTTTGGCAATTGCCTTCACAGCGCCCAGAAGCCCGGTGCTCTGCTGCTTTGTTTTTCGCAGTCAGTCAATTGCACACTAGTGAAGCTGAGCCAGGCTCTTCAGCTTTGCTGCTTTTGAGCATCTGTGCTCCACTTAGGCTCTGTGACATCTCTGGAGGTTGTTTGCCTCGGCCAGGCTGGAAAGTGCCCGCAGGTACCTAGAGCTGGGCAGGAGAGGGCAGAGAGCACTTCCATCTGACAGCAGGTTGCAGATTGCCTCGGAAAGAGCCGTGTCCTTGGAATGTGCAGCAAATCCTCTTTCTTTGCAAACCGCGGTTAGTGTGCAGTGCAGGTATGCTCCCCCCTTGCCAAATGGAGTGGGAAAGCTTTTCGCTAAGCTAGAGATGACTAGAGAAGCAGAAGTGCGGCTCCGGAGCTATCCGGAAGAAAGTGCCGTTTCCCGGCGTCTTTCGGCTTGAAGCGGCGCTCCGGAGCGCTTTGCTGCCGCTTTACTGAGCTGTGCGCGAATTAGCCGCTTCTTCGCCTCCGAGAAGCAGAGATCGCGGTTGCTTGGAAGAGGCGAAGAACGAAGCCGCAAAGAAGCGGGCTTGTGTGCGAAGCCTTCAGACTGCTGGAGGACGGTGGCTGCCGCTCTCCTGCCTGTTGAATTCACTCTCGGCAAGCGAATGGAAAGCGTTCCAGGACAACTTGCCTGGGTTTTGACTTGGTCCTGATGCGTCCCACCTTGGCAAGTCTTGCTCGTCGCCAGAGGCTCCGAGATGCACAGAAGACGGTGGCAGCTGCTGAAAAGAAGGGCAGCGGTGAGTTTGTCGACAAGCAAGAACATAGGCAGCTGCCTGTGCTTGGGAAGGAGCAGCTGCCTGGTTTTGGCAATTGCCTTCACAGCGCCCAGAAGCCCGGTGCTCTGCTTGCTTTGTTTTTCGCAGTCAGTCAATTGCACACTAGTGAAACTGAGCCAGGCTCTTCAGCTTTGCTGCTTTTGAGCATCTGTGCTCCACTTAGGCTCTGTGACATCTCTGGAGGTTGTTTGCCTCGGCCAGGCTGGAAAGTGCCCGCTAGTACCTAGAGCTGGGCAGGAGAGGGCAGAGAGCACTTCCATCTGACAGCAGGTTGCAGATTGCCTCGGAAAGAGCCGTGTCCTTGGAATGTGCAGCAAATCCTCTTTCTTTGCAAACCGTGGTTAGTGTGCAGTGCAGGTACACTCTCCCCTTGCCAAATGGATTGGGAAAGCTTTTCGCTAAGCTAGAGATGACTAGAGAAGCAGAAGCGCGGCTCCGGAGCTATCCGGAGGAAAGTGCCTCTTCCCGGGGTCTTTCGGCTTGAAGCGGCGCTCCGGAGCGCTGCGCTGCCGCTCTACTGAGCTGTGCGCGAATTAGCCGCTTCTTCGCCTCCGAGAAGCAGAGATCGCGGTTGCTTAGAAGAGGCGAAGAACGAAGCCGCAAAGAAGCGGGCTTGTTTGTGAAGCCTTCCGACTGCCAGAGGACAGTGGCTGCCGCTCTCCTGCCTCTTGAATTCACTCTCGGCAAGCGAATGGAAAGCGTTCCAGGACAACTTGCCTGGGTTTTGACTTGGTCCTGATGCCTCCCACCTTGGCAAGTCTTGCTCGTTGCCAGAGGCTCCGAGATGCACCGAAGACGGTGGCAGCTGCTGAAAAGAAGGGCAGCGGTGAGTTTGTCGACAAGCAAGAACATAGGCAGCTGCCTGTGCTTGGGAAGGAACAGCTGCCTGGTTTTGGCAATTGCCTTCACAGCGCCCAGAAGCCCGGTGCTCTGCTGCTTTGTTTTTCGCAGTCAGTCAATTGCACACTAGTGAAGCTGAACCAGGCTCTTCAGCTTTGCTGCTTTTGAGCATCTGTGCTCCACTTATGCTCTGTGACATCTCTGGAGGTTGTTTGCCTCGGCCAGGCTGGAAAGTGCCCGCAGGTACCTAGAGCTGGGCAGGAGAGGGCAGAGAGCACTTCCATCTGACAGCAGGTTGCAGATTGCCTCGGAAAGAGCCGTGTCCTTGGAATGTGCAGCAAATCCTCTTTCTTTGCAAACCGCGGTTAGTGTGCAGTGCAGGTACGCTCTCCCCTTGCCAACTGGAGTGGGAAAGCTTTTCGCTAAGCTAGAGATGACTAGAGAAGCAGAAGCGCGGCTCCGGAGCTATCCGGAGGAAAGTGCCGCTTCCCGGCGTCTTTCGGCTTGAAGCGGCGCTCCGGAGCGCTGCGCTGCCGCTCTACTGAGCTGTGCGCGAATTAGCCGCTTCTTCGCCTCCGAGAAGCAGAGATGGCGGTTGCTTGGAAGAGGCGAAGAACGAAGCCGCAAAGAAGCGGGCTTGTGTGTGAAGCCTTCAGACTGCCGGAGGACAGTGGCTGCCGCTCTCCTGCCTCTTGAATTCACTCTCGGCAAGCGAATGGAAAGCGTTCCAGGACAACTTGCCTGGGTTTTGACTTGGTCCTGATGCCTCCCACCTTGGCAAGTCTTGCTCGTCGCCAGAGGCTCCGAGATGCACCGAAGACGGTGGCAGCTGCTGAAAAGAAGGGCAGCGGTGAGTTTGTCGACAAGCAAGAACATAGGCAGCTGCCTGTGCTTGGGAAGGAGCAGCTGCCTGGTTTTGGCAATTGCCTTCACAGCGCCCAGAAGCCCGGTGCTCTGCTGCTTTGTTTTTCGCAGTCAGTCAATTGCACACTAGTGAAGCTGAGCCAGGCTCTTCAGCTTTGCTGCTTTTGAGCATCTGTGCTCCACTTATGCTCTGTGACATCTCTGGAGGTTGTTTGCCTCGCCCAGGCTGGAAAGTGCCCGCTAGTACCTAGAGCTGGGCAGGAGAGGGCAGAGAGCACTTCCATCTGACAGCAGGTTGCAGATTGCCTCGGAAAGAGCCGTGTCCTTGGAATGTGCAGCAAATCCTCTTTCTTTGCAAACCGCGGTTAGTGTGCAGTGCAGGTATGCTCCCCCCTTGCCAAATGGAGTGGGAAAGCTTTTCGCTAAGCTAGAGATGACTAGAGAAGCAGAAGTGCGGCTCCGGAGCTATCCGGAAGAAAGTGCCGTTTCCCGCGTCTTTCGGCTTGAAGCGGCGCTCCGGAGCGCTTTGCTGCCGCTTTACTGAGCTGTGCGCGAATTAGCCGCTTCTTCGCCTCCGAGAAGCAGAGATCGCGGTTGCTTGGAAGAGGCGAAGAACGAAGCCGCAAAGAAGCGGGCTTGTGTGCGAAGCCTTCAGACTGCTGGAGGACGGTGGCTGCCGCTCTCCTGCCTGTTGAATTCACTCTCGGCAAGCGAATGGAAAGCGTTCCAGGACAACTTGCCTGGGTTTTGACTTGGTCCTGATGCGTCCCACCTTGGCAAGTCTTGCTCGTCGCCAGAGCTCCGAGATGCACAGAAGACGGTGGCAGCTGCTGAAAAGAAGGGCAGCGGTGAGTTTGTCGACAAGCAAGAACATAGGCAGCTGCCTGTGCTTGGGAAGGAGCAGCTGCCTGGTTTTGGCAATTGCCTTCACAGCGCCCAGAAGCCCGGTGCTCTGCTGCTTTGTTTTTCGCAGTCAGTCAATTGCACACTAGTGAAACTGAGCCAGGCTCTTCAGCTTTGCTGCTTTTGAGCATCTGTGCTCCACTTAGGCTCTGTGACATCTCTGGAGGTTGTTTGCCTCGGCCAGGCTGGAAAGTGCCCGCTAGTACCTAGAGCTGGGCAGGAGAGGGCAGAGAGCACTTCCATCTGACAGCAGGTTGCAGATTGCCTCGGAAAGAGCCGTGTCCTTGGAATGTGCAGCAAATCCTCTTTCTTTGCAAACCGTGGTTAGTGTGCAGTGCAGGTACACTCTCCCCTTGCCAAATGGATTGGGAAAGCTTTTCGCTAAGCTAGAGATGACTAGAGAAGCAGAAGCGCGGCTCCGGAGCTATCCGGAGGAAAGTGCCTCTTCCCGGGGTCTTTCGGCTTGAAGCGGCGCTCCGGAGCGCTGCGCTGCCGCTCTACTGAGCTGTGCGCGAATTAGCCGCTTCTTCGCCTCCGAGAAGCAGAGATCGCGGTTGCTTAGAAGAGGCGAAGAACGAAGCCGCAAAGAAGCGGGCTTGTTTGTGAAGCCTTCCGACTGCCAGAGGACAGTGGCTGCCGCTCTCCTGCCTCTTGAATTCACTCTCGGCAAGCGAATGGAAAGCGTTCCAGGACAACTTGCCTGGGTTTTGACTTGGTCCTGATGCCTCCCACCTTGGCAAGTCTTGCTCGTTGCCAGAGGCTCCGAGATGCACCGAAGACGGTGGCAGCTGCTGAAAAGAAGGGCAGCGGTGAGTTTGTCGACAAGCAAGAACATAGGCAGCTGCCTGTGCTTGGGAAGGAACAGCTGCCTGGTTTTGGCAATTGCCTTCACAGCGCCCAGAAGCCCGGTGCTCTGCTGCTTTGTTTTTCGCAGTCAGTCAATTGCACACTAGTGAAGCTGAACCAGGCTCTTCAGCTTTGCTGCTTTTGAGCATCTGTGCTCCACTTATGCTCTGTGACATCTCTGGAGGTTGTTTGCCTCGGCCAGGCTGGAAAGTGCCCGCAGGTACCTAGAGCTGGGCAGGAGAGGGCAGAGAGCACTTCCATCTGACAGCAGGTTGCAGATTGCCTCGGAAAGAGCCGTGTCCTTGGAATGTGCAGCAAATCCTCTTTCTTTGCAAACCGCGGTTAGTGTGCAGTGCAGGTACGCTCTCCCCTTGCCAACTGGAGTGGAAAGCTTTTCGCTAAGCTAGAGATGACTAGAGAAGCAGAAGCGCGGCTCCGGAGCTATCCGGAGGAAAGTGCCGCTTCCCGGCGTCTTTCGGCTTGAAGCGGCGCTCCGGAGCGCTGCGCTGCCGCTCTACTGAGCTGTGCGCGAATTAGCCGCTTCTTCGCCTCCGAGAAGCAGAGATGGCGGTTGCTTGGAAGAGGCGAAGAACGAAGCCGCAAAGAAGCGGGCTTGTGTGTGAAGCCTTCAGACTGCCGGAGGACAGTGGCTGCCGCTCTCCTGCCTCTTGAATTCACTCTCGGCAAGCGAATGGAAAGCGTTCCAGGACAACTTGCCTGGGTTTTGACTTGGTCCTGATGCCTCCCACCTTGGCAAGTCTTGCTCGTCGCCAGAGGCTCCGAGATGCACCGAAGACGGTGGCAGCTGCTGAAAAGAAGGGCAGCGGTGAGTTTGTCGACAAGCAAGAACATAGGCAGCTGCCTGTGCTTGGGAAGGAGCAGCTGCCTGGTTTTGGCAATTGCCTTCACAGCGCCCAGAAGCCCGGTGCTCTGCTGCTTTGTTTTTCGCAGTCAGTCAATTGCACACTAGTGAAGCTGAGCCAGGCTCTTCAGCTTTGCTGCTTTTGAGCATCTGTGCTCCACTTATGCTCTGTGACATCTCTGGAGGTTGTTTGCCTCGCCCAGGCTGGAAAGTGCCCGCTAGTACCTAGAGCTGGGCAGGAGAGGGCAGAGAGCACTTCCATCTGACAGCAGGTTGCAGATTGCCTCGGAAAGAGCCGTGTCCTTGCAATGTGCAGCAAATCCTCTTTCTTTGCAAACCGCGGTTCGTGTGCAGTGCAGGTACACTCTCCCCTTGCCAAATTGAGTGGGAAAGCTTTTCGCTAAGCTAGAGATGACTAGAGAAGCAGAAGCGCGGCTCCGGAGCTATCCGGAGGAAAGTGCCGCTTCCCGATGTCTTTCGGCTTGAAGCGGCGCTCCGGAGCGCTCCGCTGCCGCTCTACTGAGCTGTGCGCGAATTAGCCGCTTCTTCGCCTCCGAGAAGCAGAGATCGCGGTTGCTTGGAAGAGGCGAAGAACGAAGCCGCAAAGAAGCGGGCTTGTGTGCTAAGCCTTCAGACTGCCGGAGGACAGTGGCTGCCGCTCTCCTGCCTCTTGAATTCACTCTCGGCAAGCGAATGGAAAGCGTTCCAGGACAACTTGCCTGGGTTTTGACTTGGTCCTGATGTGTCCCACCTTGGCAAGTCTTGCTCGTCGCCAGAGGCTCCGAGATGCACAGAAGACGGTGGCAGCTGCTGAAAAGAAAGGCAGCGGTGAGTTTGTCGACAAGCAAGAACATAGGCAGCTGCCTGTGCTTGGGAAGGAGCAGCTGCCTGGTTTTGGCAATTGCCTTCACAGCGCCCAGAAGCCCGGTGCTCTGCTGCTTTGTTTTTCGCAGTCAGTCAATTGCACACTAGTGAAGCTGAGCCAGGCTCTTCAGCTTTGCTGCTTTTGAGCATCTGTGCTCCACTTATGCTCTGTGACATCTCTCGAGGTTGTTTGCCTCGGCCAGGCTGGAAAGTGCCCGCTAGTACCTAGAGCTGGGCAGGAGAGGGCAGAGAGCACTTCCATCTGACAGCAGGTTGCAGATTGCCTCGGAAAGAGCCGTGTCCTTGGAATGTGCAGCAAATCCTCTTTCTTTGCAAACCGCGGTTAGTGTGCAGTGCAGGTATGCTCCCCCCTTGCCAAATGGAGTGGGAAAGCTTTTCGCTAAGCTAGAGATGACTAGAGAAGCAGAAGTGCGGCTCCGGAGCTATCCGGAAGAAAGTGCCGTTTCCCGGCGTCTTTCGGCTTGAAGCGGCGCTCCGGAGCGCTTTGCTGCCGCTTTACTGAGCTGTGCGCGAATTAGCCGCTTCTTCGCCTCCGAGAAGCAGAGATCGCGGTTGCTTGGAAGAGGCGAAGAACGAAGCCGCAAAGAAGCGGGCTTGTGTGCGAAGCCTTCAGACTGCTGGAGGACGGTGGCTGCCGCTCTCCTGCCTGTTGAATTCACTCTCGGCAAGCGAATGGAAAGCGTTCCAGGACAACTTGCCTGGGTTTTGACTTGGTCCTCATGCGTCCCACCTTGGCAAGTCTTGCTCGTCGCCAGAGGCTCCGAGATGCACCGAAGACGGTGGCAGCTGCTGAAAAGGAGGGCAGCGGTGAGTTTGTCGACAAGCAAGAACATAGGCAGCTGCCTGTGCTTGGGAAGGAGCAGCTGCCTGGTTTTGGCAATTGCCTTCACAGCGCCCAGAAGCCCGGTGCTCTGCTGCTTTGTTTTTCGCAGTCAGTCAATTGCACACTAGTGAAGCTGAGCCAGGCTCTTCAGCTTTGCTGCTTTTGAGCATCTGTGCTCCACTTATGCTCTGTGACATCTCTGGAGGTTGTTTGCCTCGCCCAGGCTGGCAAGTGCCCGCTAGTACCTAGAGCTGGGCAGGAGGGGGCAGAGAGCACTTCCATCTGACAGCAGGTTGCAGATTGCCTCGGAAAGAGCCGTGTCCTTGGAATGTGCAGCAAATCCTCTTTCTTTGCAAACCGCGGTTAGTGTGCAGTGCAGGTACGCTCTCCCCTTGCCAAATGGAGTGGGAAAGCTTTTCGCTAAGCTAGAGATGACTAGAGAAGCAGAAGCGCGGCTCCGGAGCTATCCGGAAGAAAGTGCCGTTTCCCGGCGTCTTTTGGCTTGAAGCGGCGCTCCGGAGCGCTTTGCTGCCGCTTTACTGAGCTGTGCGCGAATTAGCCGCTTCTTCGCCTCCGAGAAGCAGAGATGGCGGTTGCTTGGAAGAGGCGAAGAACGAAGCCGCAAAGAAGCGGGCTTGATTGTGAAGCCTTCAGACTGCTGGAGGACGGTGGCTGCCGCTCTCCTGCCTGTTGAATTCACTCTCGGCAAGCGAATGGAAAGCGTTCCAGGACAACTTGCCTGGGTTTTGACTTGGTCCTGATGCCTCCCACCTTGGCAAGTCTTGCTCGTCGCCAGAGGCTCCGAGATGCACCGAAGACGGTGGCAGCTGCTGAAAAGAAGGGCAGCGGTGAGTTTGTCGACAAGCAAGAACATAGGCAGCTGCCTGTGCTTGGGAAGGAACAGCTGCCTGGTTTTGGCAATTGCCTTCACAGCGCCCAGAAGCCCGGTGCTCTGCTGCTTTGTTTTTCGCAGTCAGTCAATTGCACACTAGTGAAGCTGAGCCAGGCTCTTCAGCTTTGCTGCTTTTGAGCATCTGTGCTCCACTTATGCTCTGTGACATCTCTGGAGGTTGTTTGCCTCGGCCAGGCTGGAAAGTGCCCGCAGGTACCTAGAGCTGGGCAGGAGAGGGCAGAGAGCACTTCCATCTGACAGCAGGTTGCAGATTGCCTCGGAAAGAGCCGTGTCCTTGGAATGTGCAGCAAATCCTCTTTCTTTGCAAACCGCGGTTAGTGTGCAGTGCAGGTACGCTCTCCCCTTGCCAACTGGAGTGGGAAAGCTTTTCGCTAAGCTAGAGATGACTAGAGAAGCAGAAGCGCGGCTCCGGAGCTATCCGGAGGAAAGTGCCGCTTCCCGGCGTCTTTCGGCTTGAAGCGGCGCTCCGGAGCGCTCCGCTGCCGCTCTACTGAGCTGTGCGCGAATTAGCCGCTTCTTCGCCTCCGAGAAGCAGAGATCGCGGTTGCTTGGAAGAGGCGAAGAACGAAGCCGCAAAGAAGCGGGCTTGTGTGTGAAGCCTTCAGACTGCCGGAGGACAGTGGCTGCCGCTCTCCTGCCTCTTGAATTCACTCTCGGCAAGCGAATGGAAAGCGTTCCAGGACAACTTGCCTGGGTTTTGACTTGGTCCTGATGTGTCCCACCTTGGCAAGTCTTGCTCGTCGCCAGAGGCTCCGAGATGCACTGAAGACGGTGGCAGCTGCTGAAAAGAAGGGCAGCGGTGAGTTTGTCGACAAGCAAGAACATAGGCAGCTGCCTGTGCTTGGGAAGGAGCAGCTGCCTGGTTTTGGCAATTGCCTTCACAGCGCCCAGAAGCCCGGTGCTCTGCTGCTTTGTTTTTCGCAGTCAGTCAATTGCACACTAGTGAAGCTGAGCCAGGCTCTTCAGCTTTGCTGCTTTTGAGCATCTGTGCTCCACTTATGCTCTGTGACATCTCTGGAGGTTGTTTGCCTCGCCCAGGCTGGAAAGTGCCCGCTAGTACCTAGAGCTGGGCAGGAGAGGGCAGAGAGCACTTCCATCTGACAGCAGGTTGCAGATTGCCTCGGAAAGAGCCGTGTCCTTGGAATGTGCAGCAAATCCTCTTTCTTTGCAAACCGCGGTTCGTGTGCAGTGCAGGTACACTCTCCCCTTGCCAAATGGAGTGGGAAAGCTTTTCGCTAAGCTAGAGATGACTAGAGAAGCAGAAGCGCGGCTCCGGAGCTATCCGGAGGAAAGTGCCGCTTCCCGATGTCTTTCGGCTTGAAGCGGCGCTCCGGAGCGCTCCGCTGCCGCTCTACTGAGCTGTGCGCGAATTAGCCGCTTCTTCGCCTCCGAGAAGCAGAGATGGCGGTTGCTTGGAAGAGGCGAAGAACGAAGCCGCAAAGAAGCGGGCTTGTGTGCTAAGCCTTCAGACTGCCAGAGGACAGTGGCTGCCGCTCTCCTGCCTCTTGAATTCACTCTCGGCAAGCGAATGGAAAGCGTTCCAGGACAACTTGCCTGGGTTTTGACTTGGTCCTGATGCCTCCCACCTTGGCAAGTCTTGCTCGTCGCCAGAGGCTCCGAGATGCACAGAAGACGGTGGCAGCTGCTGAAAAGAAAGGCAGCGGTGAGTTTGTCGACAAGCAAGAACATAGGCAGCTGCCTGTGCTTGGGAAGGAACAGCTGCCTGGTTTTGGCAATTGCCTTCACAGCGCCCAGAAGCCCGGTGCTCTGCTGCTTTGTTTTTCGCAGTCAGTCAATTGCACACTAGTGAAGCTGAGCCAGGCTCTTCAGCTTTGCTGCTTTTGAGCATCTGTGCTCCACTTATGCTCTGTGACATCTCTGGAGGTTGTTTGCCTCGGCCAGGCTGGAAAGTGCCCGCTAGTACCTAGAGCTGGGCAGGAGAGGGCAGAGAGCACTTCCATCTGACAGCAGGTTGCAGATTGCCTCGGAAAGAGCCGTGTCCTTGGAATGTGCAGCAAATCCTCTTTCTTTGCAAACCGCGGTTAGTGTGCAGTGCAGGTACGCTCCCCCCTTGCCAAATGGAGTGGGAAAGCTTTTCGCTAAGCTAGAGATGACTAGAGAAGCAGAAGCGCGGCTCCGGAGCTATCCGGAAGAAAGTGCCGTTTCCCGGCGTCTTTCGGCTTGAAGCGGCGCTCCGGAGCGCTTTGCTGCCGCTTTACTGAGCTGTGCGCGAATTAGCCGCTTCTTCGCCTCCGAGAAGCAGAGATCGCGGTTGCTTGGAAGAGGCGAAGAACGAAGCCGCAAAGAAGCGGGCTTGTGTGCCAAGCCTTCAGACTGCTGGAGGACGGTGGCTGCCGCTCTCCTGCCTGTTGAATTCACTCTCGGCAAGCGAATGGAAAGCGTTCCAGGACAACTTGCCTGGGTTTTGACTTGGTCCTGATGCCTCCCACCTTGGCAAGTCTTGCTCGTCGCCAGAGGCTCCGAGATGCACAGAAGACGGTGGCAGCTGCTGAAAAGAAGGGCAGCGGTGAGTTTGTCGACAAGCAAGAACATAGGCAGCTGCCTGTGCTTGGGAAGGAGCAGCTGCCTGGTTTTGGCAATTGCCTTCACAGCGCCCAGAAGCCCGGTGCTCTGCTGCTTTGTTTTTCGCAGTCAGTCAATTGCACACTAGTGAAGCTGAGCCAGGCTCTTCAGCTTTGCTGCTTTTGAGCATCTGTGCTCCACTTATGCTCTGTGACATCTCTGGAGGTTGTTTGCCTCGGCCAGGCTGGCAAGTGCCCGCTAGTACCTAGAGCTGGGCAGGAGAGGGCAGAGAGCACTTCCATCTGACAGCAGGTTGCGGATTGCCTCGGAAAGAGCCGTGTCCTTGGAATGTGCAGCAAATCCTCTTTCTTTGCAAACCGCGGTTAGTGTGCAGTGCAGGTACGCTCTCCCCTTGCCAACTGGAGTGGGAAAGCTTTTCGCTAAGATAGCGATGACTAGAGAAGCAGAAGCGCGGCTCCGGAGCTATCCGGAGGAAAGTGCCGCTTCCCGGCGTCTTTCGGCTTGAAGCGGCGCTCCGGAGCGCTTTGCTGCCGCTTTACTGAGCTGTGCGCGAATTAGCCGGTTCTTCGCCTCCGAGAAGCAGAGATCGCGGTTGCTTGGAAGAGGCGAAGAACGAAGCCGCAAAGAAGCGGGCTTGTGTGCGAAGCCTTCAGACTGCTGGAGGACGGTGGCTGCCGCTCTCCTGCCTCTTGAATTCACTCTCGGCAAGCGAATGGAAAGCGTTCCAGGACAACTTGCCTGGGTTTTGACTTGGTCCTGATGTGTCCCACCTTGGCAAGTCTTGCTCGTCGCCAGAGGCTCCGAGATGCACCGAAGACGGTGGCAGCTGCTGAAAAGAAGGGCAGCGGTGAGTTTGTCGACAAGCAAGAACATGGGCAGCTGCCTGTGCTTGGGAAGGAGCAGCTGCCTGGTTTTGGCAATTGCCTTCACAGCGCCCAGAAGCCCGGTGCTCTGCTGCTTTGTTTTTCACAGTCAGTCAATTGCACACTAGTGAAGCTGAGCCAGGATCTTCAGCTTTGCTATTTCTTAGCATCTGTGCTCCACTTAGGCTCTGTGACATCTCTGGAGGTTGTTTGCCTCGGCCAGGCTGGAAAGTGCCCGCTAGTACCTAGAGCTGGGCAGGAGAGGGCAGAGAGCACTTCCATCTGACAGCAGGTTGCAGATTGCCTCGGAAAGAGCCGTGTCCTTGGAATGTGCAGCAAATCCTCTTTCTTTGCAAACCGCGGTTAGTGTGCAGTGCAGGTACGCTCTCCCCTTGCCAACTGGAGTGGGAAAGCTTTTCGCTAAGATAGCGATGACTAGAGAAGCAGAAGCGCGGCTCCGGAGCTATCCGGAGGAAAGTGCCGCTTCCCGGCGTCTTTCGGCTTGAAGCGGCGCTCCGGAGCGCTTTGCTGCCGCTTTACTGAGCTGTGCGCGAATTAGCCGGTTCTTCGCCTCCGAGAAGCAGAGATCGCGGTTGCTTGGAAGAGGCGAAGAACGAAGCCGCAAAGAAGCGGGCTTGTGTGCGAAGCCTTCCGACTGCCAGAGGACGGTGGCTGCCGCTCTCCTGCCTCTTGAATTCACTCTCGGCAAGCGAATGGAAAGCGTTCCAGGACAACTTGCCTGGGTTTTGACTTGGTCCTGATGTGTCCCACCTTGGCAAGTCTTGCTCGTCGCCAGAGGCTCCGAGATGCACCGAAGACGGTGGCAGCTGCTGAAAAGAAGGGCAGCGGTGAGTTTGTCGACAAGCAAGAACATGGGCAGCTGCCTGTGCTTGGGAAGGAACAGCTGCCTGGTTTTGGCAATTGCCTTCACAGCGCCCAGAAGCCCGGTGCTCTGCTGCTTTGTTTTTCGCAGTCAGTCAATTGCACACTAGTGAAGCTGAGCCAGGCTCTTCAGCTTTGCTGCTTTTGAGCATCTGTGCTCCACTTAGGCTCTGTGACATCTCTGGAGGTTGTTTGCCTCGCCCAGGCTGGAAAGTGCCCGCTAGTACCTAGAGCTGGGCAGGAGAGGGCAGAGAGCACTTCCATCTGACAGCAGGTTGCAGATTGCCTCGGAAAGAGCCGTGTCCTTGGAATGTGCAGCAAATCCTCTTTCTTTGCAAACCGCGGTTAGTGTGCAGTGCAGGTATGCTCCCCCCTTGCCAACTGGAGTGGGAAAGCTTTTCGCTAAGCTAGAGATGACTAGAGAAGCAGAAGTGCGGCTCCGGAGCTATCCGGAGGAAAGTGCCGCTTCCCGGCGTCTTTCGGCATAAGCGGCGCTCCGGAGCGCTCCGCTGCCGCTTTACTGAGCTGTGCGCGAATTAGCCGCTTCTTCGCCTCCGAGAAGCAGAGATCGCGGTTGCTTGGAAGAGGCGAAGAACGAAGCCGCAAAGAAGCGGGCTTGTGTGCGAAGCCTTCAGACTGCTGGAGGACGGTGGCTGCCGCTCTCCTGCCTCTTGAATTCACTCTCGGCAAGCGAATGGAAAGCGTTCCAGGACAACTTGCCTGGGTTTTGACTTGGTCCTGATGCCTCCCACCTTGGCAAGTCTTGCTCGTCGCCAGAGGCTCCGAGATGCACCGAAGACGGTGGCAGCTGCTGAAAAGGAGGGCAGCGGTGAGTTTGTCGACAAGCAAGAACATAGGCAGCTGCCTGTGCTTGGGAAGGAGCAGCTGCCTGGTTTTGGCAATTGCCTTCACAGCGCCCAGAAGCCCGGTGCTCTGCTGCTTTCTTTTTCGCAGTCAGTCAATTGCACACTAGTGAAGCTGAGCCAGGCTCTTCAGCTTTGCTGCTTTTGAGCATCTGTGCTCCACTTATGCTCTGTGACATCTCTGGAGGTTGTTTGCCTCGCCCAGGCTGGCAAGTGCCCGCTAGTACCTAGAGCTGGGCAGGAGAGGGCAGAGAGCACTTCCATCTGACAGCAGGTTGCAGATTGCCTCGGAAAGAGCCGTGTCCTTGGAATGTGCAGCAAATCCTCTTTCTTTGCAAACCGCGGTTAGTGTGCAGTGCAGGTACGCTCTCCCCTTGCCAAATGGAGTGGGAAAGCTTTTCGCTAAGCTAGAGATGACTAGAGAAGCAGAAGCGCGGCTCCGGAGCTATCCGGAAGAAAGTGCCGTTTCCCGGCGTCTTTCGGCTTGAAGCGGCGCTCCGGAGCGCTTTGCTGCCGCTTTACTGAGCTGTGCGCGAATTAGCCGCTTCTTCGCCTCCGAGAAGCAGAGATGGCGGTTGCTTGGAAGAGGCGAAGAACGAAGCCGCAAAGAAGCGGGCTTGTGTGCGAAGCCTTCAGACTGCTGGAGGACGGTGGCTGCCGCTCTCCTGCCTGTTGAATTCACTCTCGGCAAGCGAATGGAAAGCGTTCCAGGATAACTTGCCTGGGTTTTGACTTGGTCCTGATGCGTCCCACCTTGGCAAGTCTTGCTCGTCGCCAGAGGCTCCGAGATGCACCGAAGACGGTGGCAGCTGCTGAAAAGAAGGGCAGCGGTGAGTTTGTCGACAAGCAAGAACATAGGCAGCTGCCTGTGCTTGGGAAGGAGCAGCTGCCTGGTTTTGGCAATTGCCTTCACAGCGCCCAGAAGCCCGGTGCTCTGCTGCTTTGTTTTTCGCAGTCAGTCAATTGCACACTAGTGAAGCTGAGCCAGGCTCTTCAGCTTTGCTGCTTTTGAGCATCTGTGCTCCACTTAGGCTCTGTGACATCTCTCGAGGTTGTTTGCCTCGGCCAGGCTGGAAAGTGCCCGCTAGTACCTAGAGCTGGGCAGGAGAGGGCAGAGAGCACTTCCATCTGACAGCAGGTTGCAGATTGCCTCGGAAAGAGCCGTGTCCTTGCAATGTGCAGCAAATCCTCTATCTTTGCAAACCGCGGTTAGTGTGCAGTGCAGGTACACTCTCCCCTTGCCAAATGGAGTGGGAAAGCTTTTCGCTAAGCTAGAGATGACTAGAGAAGCAGAAGCGCGGCTCCGGAGCTATCCGGAGGAAAGTGCCTCTTCCCGGGGTCTTTCGGCTTGAAGCGGCGCTCCGGAGCGCTGCGCTGCCGCTCTACTGAGCTGTGCGCGAATTAGCCGCTTCTTCGCCACCGAGAAGCAGAGATCGCGGTTGCTTAGAAGAGGCGAAGAACGAAGCCGCAAAGAAGCGGGCTTGTTTGTGAAGCCTTCCGACTGCCAGAGGACAGTGGCTGCCGCTCTCCTGCCTCTTGAATTCACTCTCGGCAAGCGAATGGAAAGCGTTCCAGGACAACTTGCCTGGGTTTTGACTTGGTCCTGATGCGTCCCACCTTGGCAAGTCTTGCTCGTTGCCAGAGGCTCCGAGATGCACCGAAGACGGTGGCAGCTGCTGAAAAGAAGGGCAGCGGTGAGTTTGTCGACAAGCAAGAACATAGGCAGCTGCCTGTGCTTGGGAAGGAACAGCTGCCTGGTTTTGGCAATTGCCTTCACAGCGCCCAGAAGCCCGGTGCTCTGCTGCTTTGTTTTTCGCAGTCAGTCAATTGCACACTAGTGAAGCTGAGCCAGGCTCTTCAGCTTTGCTGCTTTTGAGCATCTGTGCTCCACTTATGCTCTGTGACATCTCTGGAGGTTGTTTGCCTCGGCCAGGCTGGAAAGTGCCCGCAGGTACCTAGAGCTGGGCAGGAGAGGGCAGAGAGCACTTCCATCTGACAGCAGGTTGCAGATTGCCTCGGAAAGAGCCGTGTCCTTGGAATGTGCAGCAAATCCTCTTTCTTTGCAAACCGCGGTTAGTGTGCAGTACAGGTACGCTCTCCCCTTGCCAACTGGAGTGGGAAAGCTTTTCGCTAAGATAGCGATGACTAGAGAAGCAGAAGCGCGGCTCCGGAGCTATCCGGAGGAAAGTGCCGCTTCCCGGCGTCTTTCGGCTTGAAGCGGCGCTCCGGAGCGCTCTGCTGCCACTCTACTATGCTGTGCGCGAATTAGCCGCTTCTTCGCCTCCGAGAAGCAGAGATCGCGGTTGCTTGGAAGAGGCGAAGAACGAAGCCGCAAAGAAGTGGGCTTGTGTGCCAAGCCTTCCGACTGCTGGAGGACGGTGGCTGCCGCTCTCCTGCCTGTTGAATTCACTCTCGGCAAGCGAATGGAAAGCGTTCCAGGACAACTTGCCTGGGTTTTGACTTGGTCCTGATGCCTCCCACCTTGGCAAGTCTTGCTTGTCGCCAGAGGCTCCGAGATGCACAGAAGACGGTGGCAGCTGCTGAAAAGAAAGGCAGCGGTGAGTTTGTCGACAAGCAAGAACATAGGCAGCTGCCTGTGCTTGGGAAGGAGCAGCTGCCTGGTTTTGGCAATTGCCTTCACAGCGCCCAGAAGCCCGGTGCTCTGCTGCTTTGTTTTTCGCAGTCAGTCAATTGCACACTAGTGAAGCTGAGCCAGGCTCTTCAGCTTTGCTGCTTTTGAGCATCTGTGCTCCACTTATGCTCTGTGACATCTCTGGAGGTTGTTTGCCTCGCCCAGGCTGGAAAGTGCCCGCTAGTACCCAGAGCTGGGCAGGAGAGGGCAGAGAGCACTTCCATCTGACAGCAGGTTGCAGATTGCCTCGGAAAGAGCCGTGTCCTTGGAATGTGCAGCAAATCCTCTTTCTTTGCAAACCGCGGTTAGTGTGCAGTGCAGGTACACTCTCCCCTTGCCAAATTGAGTGGGAAAGCTTTTCGCTAAGCTAGAGATGACTAGAGAAGCAGAAGCGCGGCTCCGGAGCTATCCGGAGGAAAGTGCCGCTTCCCGGCGTCTTTCGGCATAAGCGGCGCTCCGGAGCGCTGCGCTGCCGCTCTACTGAGCTGTGCGCGAATTAGCCGCTTCTTCGCCTCCGAGAAGCAGAGATCGCGGTTGCTTGGAAGAGGCGAAGAACGAAGCCGCAAAGAAGCGGGCTTGTGTGTGAAGCCTTCAGACTGCCGGGGGACAGTGGCTGCCGCTCTCCTGCCTCTTGAATTCACTCTTGGCAAGCGAATGGAAAGCGTTCCAGGACAACTTGCCTGGGTTTTGACTTGGTCCTGATGCGTCCCACCTTGGCAAGTCTTGCTCGTCGCCAGAGGCTCCGAGATGCACCGAAGACGGTGGCAGCTGCTGAAAAGAAAGGCAGCGGTGAGTTTGTCGACAAGCAAGAACATAGGCAGCTGCCTGTGCTTGGGAAGGAGCAGCTGCCTGGTTTTGGCAATTGCCTTCACAGCGCCCAGAAGCCCGGTGCTCTGCTGCTTTGTTTTTCGCAGTCAGTCAATTGCACACTAGTGAAGCTGAGCCAGGCTCTTCAGCTTTGCTGCTTTTGAGCATCTGTGCTCCACTTATGCTCTGTGACATCTCTCGAGGTTGTTTGCCTCGCCCAGGCTGGAAAGTGCCCGCTAGTACCTAGAGCTGGGCAGGAGAGGGCAGAGAGCACTTCCATCTGACAGCAGGTTGCAGATTGCCTCGGAAAGAGCCGTGTCCTTGGAATGTGCAGCAAATCCTCTTTCTTTGCAAACTGCGGTTAGTGTGCAGTGCAGGTACACTCTCCCCTTGCCAACTGGAGTGGGAAAGCTTTTCGCTAAGCTAGAGATGACTAGAGAAGCAGAAGCGCGGCTCCGGAGCTATCCGGAGGAAAGTGCCGCTTCCCGGCGTCTTTCGGCTTGAAGCGGCGCTCCGGAGCGCTGCGCTGCCGCTCTACTGAGCTGTGCGCGAATTAGCCGCTTCTTCGCCTCCGAGAAGCAGAGATCGCGGTTGCTTGGAAGAGGCGAAGAACGAAGCCGCAAAGAAGCGGGCTTGTGTGTGAAGCCTTCAGACTGCCGGAGGACGGTGGCTGCCGCTCTCCTGCCTCTTGAATTCACTCTCGGCAAGCAAATGGAAAGCGTTCCAGGACAACTTGCCTGGGTTTTGACTTGGTCCTGATGCCTCCCACCTTGGCAAGTCTTGCTCGTCGCCAGAGGCTCCGAGATGCACCGAAGACGGTGGCAGCTGCTGAAAAGAAGGGCAGCGGTGAGTTTGTCGACAAGCAAGAACATAGGCAGCTGCCTGTGCTTGGGAAGGAGCAGCTGCCTGGTTTTGGCAATTGCCTTCACAGCGCCCAGAAGCCCGGTGCTCTGCTGCTTTGTTTTTCGCAGTCAGTCAATTGCACACTAGTGAAGCTGAGCCAGGCTCTTCAGCTTTGCTGCTTTTGAGCATCTGTGCTCCACTTATGCTCTGTGACATCTCTGGAGGTTGTTTGCCTCGGCCAGGCTGGCAAGTGCCCGCTAGTACCTAGAGCTGGGCAGGAGAGGGCAGAGAGCACTTCCATCTGACAGCAGGTTGCAGATTGCCTCGGAAAGAGCCGTGTCCTTGGAATGTGCAGCAAATCCTCTTTCTTTGCAAACCGCGGTTCGTGTGCAGTGCAGGTACACTCTCCCCTTGCCAACTGGATTGGGAAAGCTTTTCGCTAAGCTAGAGATGACTAGAGAAGCAGAAGCGCGGCTCCGGAGCTATCCGGAGGAAAGTGCCGCTTCCCGATGTCTTTCGGCTTGAAGCGGCGCTCCGGAGCGCTTTGCTGCCGCTCTACTGAGCTGTGCGCGAATTAGCCGCTTCTTCGCCTCCAAGAAGCAGAGATCGCGGTTGCTTGGAAGAGGCGAAGAACGAAGCCGCAAAGAAGCGGGCTTGTGTGTGAAGCCTTCAGACTGCCAGAGGACAGTGGCTGCCGCTCTCCTGCCTCTTGAATTCACTCTCGGCAAGCGAATGGAAAGCGTTCCAGGACAACTTGCCTGGGTTTTGACTTGGTCCTGATGCGTCCCACCTTGGCAAGTCTTGCTCGTCGCCAGAGGCTCCGAGATGCACAGAAGACGGTGGCAGCTGCTGAAAAGAAGGGCAGCGGTGAGTTTGTCGACAAGCAAGAACATAGGCAGCTGCCTGTGCTTGGGAAGGAACAGCTGCCTGGTTTTGGCAATTGCCTTCACAGCGCCCAGAAGCCCGGTGCTCTGCTGCTTTGTTTTTCGCAGTCAGTCAATTGCACACTAGTGAAGCTGAGCCAGGCTCTTCAGCTTTGCTGCTTTTGAGCATCTGTGCTCCACTTATGCTCTGTGACATCTCTCGAGGTTGTTTGCCTCGGCCAGGCTGGCAAGTGCCCGCTAGTACCTAGAGCTGGGCAGGAGAGGGCAGAGAGCACTTCCATCTGACAGCAGGTTGCAGATTGCCTCGGAAAGAGCCGTGTCCTTGGAATGTGCAGCAAATCCTCTTTCTTTGCAAACCGCGGTTAGTGTGCAGTGCAGGTACGCTCTCCCCTTGCCAACTGGAGTGGGAAAGCTTTTCGCTAAGCTAGAGATGACTAGAGAAGCAGAAGCGCGGCTCCGGAGCTATCCGGAGGAAAGTGCCGCTTCCCGGCGTCTTTCGGCTTGAAGCGGCGCTCCGGAGCGCTGCGCTGCCGCTCTACTGAGCTGTGCGCGAATTAGCCGCTTCTTCGCCTCCGAGAAGCAGAGATGGCGGTTGCTTGGAAGAGGCGAAGAACGAAGCCGCAAAGAAGCGGGCTTGTGTGTGAAGCCTTCCGACTGCCGGAGGACAGTGGCTGCCGCTCTCCTGCCTCTTGAATTCACTCTCGGCAAGCGAATGGAAAGCGTTCCAGGACAACTTGCCTGGGTTTTGACTTGGTCCTGATGTGTCCCACCTTGGCAAGTCTTGCTCGTCGCCAGAGGCTCCGAGATGCACCGAAGACGGTGGCAGCTGCTGAAAAGAAGGGCAGCGGTGAGTTTGTCGACAAGCAAGAACATAGGCAGCTGCCTGTGCTTGGGAAGGAGCAGCTGCCTGGTTTTGGCAATTGCCTTCACAGCGCCCAGAAGCCCGGTGCTCTGCTGCTTTGTTTTTCGCAGTCAGTCAATTGCACACTAGTGAAGCTGAGCCAGGCTCTTCAGCTTTGCTGCTTTTGTGCATCTGTGCTCCACTTATGCTCTGTGACATCTCTGGAGGTTGTTTGCCTCGGCCAGGCTGGAAAGTGCCCGCTAGTACCTAGAGCTGGGCAGGAGAGGGCAGAGAGCACTTCCATCTGACAGCAGGTTGCAGATTGCCTCGGAAAGAGCCGTGTCCTTGGAATGTGCAGCAAATCCTCTTTGCAAACCGCGGTTCGTGTGCAGTGCAGGTACACTCTCCCCTTGCCAAATGGAGTGGGAAAGCTTTTCGCTAAGCTAGAGATGACTAGAGAAGCAGAAGCGCGGCTCCGGAGCTATCCGGAGGAAAGTGCCGCTTCCCGATGTCTTTCGGCTTGAAGCGGCGCTCCGGAGCGCTCCGCTGCCGCTCTACTGAGCTGTGCGCGAATTAGCCGCTTCTTCGCCTCCGAGAAGCAGAGATCGCGGTTGCTTGGAAGAGGCGAAGAACGAAGCCGCAAAGAAGCGGGCTTGTGTGCTAAGCCTTCAGACTGCCAGAGGACAGTGGCTGCCGCTCTCCTGCCTCTTGAATTCACTCTCGGCAAGCGAATGGAAAGCGTTCCAGGACAACTTGCCTGGGTTTTTACTTGGTCCTGATGTGTCCCACCTTGGCAAGTCTTGCTCGTCGCCAGAGGCTCCGAGATGCACCGAAGACGGTGGCAGCTGCTGAAAAGAAGGGCAGCGGTGAGTTTGTCGACAAGCAAGAACATGGGCAGCTCCCTGTGCTTGGGAAGGAACAGCTGCCTGGTTTTGGCAATTGCCTTCACAGCGCCCAGAAGCCCGGTGCTCTGCTGCTTTGTTTTTCGCAGTCAGTCAATTGCACACTAGTGAAGCTGAGCCAGGCTCTTCAGCTTTGCTGCTTTTGAGCATCTGTGCTCCACTTATGCTCTGTGACATCTCTGGAGGTTGTTTGCCTCGGCCAGGCTGGAAAGTGCCCGCTAGTACCTAGAGCTGGGCAGGAGAGGGCAGAGAGCACTTCCATCTGACAGCAGGTTGCAGATTGCCTCGGAAAGAGCCGTGTCCTTGGAATGTGCAGCAAATCCTCTTTCTTTGCAAACCGCGGTTAGTGTGCAGTGCAGGTACGCTCCCCCCTTGCCAAATGGAGTGGGAAAGCTTTTCGCTAAGCTAGAGATGACTAGAGAAGCAGAAGCGCGGCTCCGGAGCTATCCGGAGGAAAGTGCCGTTTCCCGGCGTCTTTCGGCTTGAAGCGGCGCTCCGGAGCGCTTTGCTGCCGCTTTACTGAGCTGTGCGCGAATTAGCCGCTTCTTCGCCTCCGAGAAGCAGAGATCGCGGTTGCTTGGAAGAGGCGAAGAACGAAGCCGCAAAGAAGCGGGCTTGTGTGCGAAGCCTTCAGACTGCTGGAGGACGGTGGCTGCCGCTCTCCTGCCTGTTGAATTCACTCTCGGCAAGCGAATGGAAAGCGTTCCAGGACAACTTGCCTGGGTTTTGACTTGGTCCTGATGCCTCCCACCTTGGCAAGTCTTGCTCGTCGCCAGAGGCTCCGAGATGCACCGAAGACGGTGGCAGCTGCTGAAAAGAAGGGCAGCGGTGAGTTTGTCGACAAGCAAGAACATAGGCAGCTGCCTGTGCTTGGGAAGGAGCAGCTGCCTGGTTTTGGCAATTGCCTTCACAGCGCCCAGAAGCCCGGTGCTCTGCTGCTTTGTTTTTCGCAGTCAGTCAATTGCACACTAGTGAAGCTGAGCCAGGCTCTTCAGCTTTGCTGCTTTTGAGCATCTGTGCTCCACTTATGCTCTGTGACATCTCTGGAGGTTGTTTGCCTCGGCCAGGCTGGAAAGTGCCCGCTAGTACCTAGAGCTGGGCAGGAGAGGGCAGAGAGCACTTCCATCTGACAGCAGGTTGCAGATTGCCTCGGAAAGAGCCGTGTCCTTGGAATGTGCAGCAAATCCTCTTTCTTTGCAAACCGCGGTTAGTGTGCAGTGCAGGTACGCTCTCCCCTTGCCAACTGGAGTGGGAAAGCTTTTCGCTAAGATAGCGATGACTAGAGAAGCAGAAGCGCGGCTCCGGAGCTATCCGGAGGAAAGTGCCGCTTCCCGGCGTCTTTCGGCTTGAAGCGGCGCTCCGGAGCGCTTTGCTGCCGCTTTACTGAGCTGTGCGCGAATTAGCCGCTTCTTCGCCTCCGAGAAGCAGAGATCGCGGTTGCTTGGAAGAGGCGAAGAACGAAGCCGCAAAGAAGCGGGCTTGTGTGCGAAGCCTTCCGACTGCCAGAGGACGGTGGCTGCCGCTCTCCTGCCTCTTGAATTCACTCTCGGCAAGCGAATGGAAAGCGTTCCAGGACAACTTGCCTGGGTTTTGACTTGGTCCTGATGCCTCCCACCTTGGCAAGTCTTGCTCGTCGCCAGAGGCTCCGAGATGCACAGAAGACGGTGGCAGCTGCTGAAAAGATGGGCAGCGGTGAGTTTGTCGACAAGCAAGAACATAGGCAGCTGCCTGTGCTTGGGAAGGAGCAGCTGCCTGGTTTTGGCAATTGCCTTCACAGCGCCCAGAAGCCCGGTGCTCTGCTGCTTTGTTTTTCACAGTCAGTCAATTGCACACTAGTGAAGCTGAGCCAGGCTCTTCAGCTTTGCTATTTCTTAGCATCTGTGCTCCACTTAGGCTCTGTGACATCTCTGGAGGTTGTTTGCCTCGCCCAGGCTGGAAAGTGCCCGCTAGTACCTAGAGCTGGGCAGGAGAGGGCAGAGAGCACTTCCATCTGACAGCAGGTTGCAGATTGCCTCGGAAAGAGCCGTGTCCTTGGAATGTGCAGCAAATCCTCTTTCTTTGCAAACCGCGGTTAGTGTGCAGTGCAGGTATGCTCCCCCCTTGCCAAATGGAGTGGGAAAGCTTTTCGCTAAGCTAGAGATGACTAGAGAAGCAGAAGTGCGGCTCCGGAGCTATCCGGAAGAAAGTGCCGTTTCCCGGCGTCTTTCGGCTTGAAGCGGCGCTCCGGAGCGCTTTGCTGCCGCTTTACTGAGCTGTGCGCGAATTAGCCGCTTCTTCGCCTCCGAGAAGCAGAGATCGCGGTTGCTTGGAAGAGGCGAAGAACGAAGCCGCAAAGAAGCGGGCTTGTGTGCGAAGCCTTCAGACTGCTGGAGGACGGTGGCTGCCGCTCTCCTGCCTGTTGAATTCACTCTCGGCAAGCGAATGGAAAGCGTTCCAGGACAACTTGCCTGGGTTTTGACTTGGTCCTGATGCCTCCCACCTTGGCAAGTCTTGCTCGTCGCCAGAGGCTCCGAGATGCACCGAAGACGGTGGCAGCTGCTGAAAAGGAGGGCAGCGGTGAGTTTGTCGACAAGCAAGAACATAGGCAGCTGCCTGTGCTTGGGAAGGAGCAGCTGCCTGGTTTTGGCAATTGCCTTCACAGCGCCCAGAAGCCCGGTGCTCTGCTGCTTTGTTTTTCGCAGTCAGTCAATTGCACACTAGTGAAGCTGAGCCAGGCTCTTCAGCTTTGCTGCTTTTGAGCATCTGTGCTCCACTTATGCTCTGTGACATCTCTGGAGGTTGTTTGCCTCGCCCAGGCTGGCAAGTGCCCGCTAGTACCTAGAGCTGGGCAGGAGGGGGCAGAGAGCACTTCCATCTGACAGCAGGTTGCAGATTGCCTCGGAAAGAGCCGTGTCCTTGGAATGTGCAGCAAATCCTCTTTCTTTGCAAACCGCGGTTAGTGTGCAGTGCAGGTACGCTCTCCCCTTGCCAAATGGAGTGGGAAAGCTTTTCGCTAAGCTAGAGATGACTAGAGAAGCAGAAGCGCGGCTCCGGAGCTATCCGGAAGAAAGTGCCGTTCCCCGGCGTCTTTCGGCTTGAAGCGGCGCTCCGGAGCGCTTTGCTGCCGCTTTACTGAGCTGTGCGCGAATTAGCCGCTTCTTCGCCTCCGAGAAGCAGAGATGGCGGTTGCTTGGAAGAGGCGAAGAACGAAGCCGCAAAGAAGCGGGCTTGTGTGCGAAGCCTTCCGACTGCTGGAGGACGGTGGCTGCCGCTCTCCTGCCTGTTGAATTCACTCTCGGCAAGCAAATGGAAAGCGTTCCAGGACAACTTGCCTGGGTTTTGACTTGGTCCTGATGCGTCCCACCTTGGCAAGTCTTGCTCGTCGCCAGAGGCTCCGAGATGCACCGAAGACGGTGGCAGCTGCTGAAAAGAAGGGCAGCGGTGAGTTTGTCGACAAGCAAGAACATAGGCAGCTGCCTGTGCTTGGGAAGGAGCAGCTGCCTGGTTTTGGCAATTGCCTTCACAGCGCCCAGAAGCCCGGTGCTCTGCTGCTTTGTTTTTCGCAGTCAGTCAATTGCACACTAGTGAAGCTGAGCCAGGCTCTTCAGCTTTGCTGCTTTTGAGCATCTGTGCTCCACTTAGGCTCTGTGACATCTCTGGAGGTTGTTTGCCTCGCCCAGGCTGGAAAGTGCCCGCTAGTACCTAGAGCTGGGCAGGAGAGGGCAGAGAGCACTTCCATCTGACAGCAGGTTGCAGATTGCCTCGGAAAGAGCCGTGTCCTTGGAATGTGCAGCAAATCCTCTTTCTTTGCAAACCGCGGTTAGTGTGCAGTGCAGGTACACTCTCCCCTTGCCAAATGGAGTGGGAAAGCTTTTCGCTAAGCTAGAGATGACTAGAGAAGCAGAAGCGCGGCTCCGGAGCTATCCGGAGGAAAGTGCCTCTTCCCGGGGTCTTTCGGCTTGAAGCGGCGCTCCGGAGCGCTGCGCTGCCGCTCTACTGAGCTGTGCGCAAATTAGCCGCTTCTTCGCCTCCGAGAAGCAGAGATCGCGGTTGCTTAGAAGAGGCGAAGAACGAAGCCGCAAAGAAGCGGGCTTGTTTGTGAAGCCTTCCGACTGCCAGAGGACAGTGGCTGCCGCTCTCCTGCCTCTTGAATTCACTCTCGGCAAGCGAATGGAAAGCGTTCCAGGACAACTTGCCTGGGTTTTTACTTGGTCCTGATGTGTCCCACCTTGGCAAGTCTTGCTCGTTGCCAGAGGCTCCGAGATGCACCGAAGACGGTGGCAGCTGCTGAAAAGAAGGGCAGCGGTGAGTTTGTCGACAAGCAAGAACATAGGCAGCTGCCTGTGCTTGGGAAGGAACAGCTGCCTGGTTTTGGCAATTGCCTTCACAGCGCCCAGAAGCCCGGTGCTCTGCTGCTTTGTTTTTCGCAGTCAGTCAATTGCACACTAGTGAAGCTGAGCCAGGCTCTTCAGCTTTGCTGCTTTTGAGCATCTGTGCTCCACTTATGCTCTGTGACATCTCTGGAGGTTGTTTGCCTCGGCCAGGCTGGAAAGTGCCCGCAGGTACCTAGAGCTGGGCAGGAGAGGGCAGAGAGCACTTCCATCTGACAGCAGGTTGCAGATTGCCTCGGAAAGAGCCGTGTCCTTGGAATGTGCAGCAAATCCTCTTTCTTTGCAAACCGCGGTTAGTGTGCAGTGCAGGTACGCTCTCCCCTTGCCAACTGGAGTGGGAAAGCTTTTCGCTAAGCTAGAGATGACTAGAGAAGCAGAAGCGCGGCTCCGGAGCTATCCGGAGGAAAGTGCCGCTTCCCGGCGTCTTTCGGCTTGAAGCGGCGCTCCGGAGCGCTGCGCTGCCGCTCTACTGAGCTGTGCGCGAATTAGCCGCTTCTTCGCCTCCGAGAAGCAGAGATGGCGGTTGCTTGGAAGAGGCGAAGAACGAAGCCGCAAAGAAGCGGGCTTGTGTGTGAAGCCTTCAGACTGCCGGAGGACAGTGGCTGCCGCTCTGCTGCCTCTTGAATTCACTCTCGGCAAGCGAATGGAAAGCGTTCCAGGACAACTTGCCTGGGTTTTGACTTGGTCCTGATGCCTCCCACCTTGGCAAGTCTTGCTCGTCGCCAGAGGCTCCGAGATGCACAGAAGACGGTGGCAGCTGCTGAAAAGAAGGGCAGCGGTGAGTTTGTCGACAAGCAAGAACATAGGCAGCTGCCTGTGCTTGGGAAGGAGCAGCTGCCTGGTTTTGGCAATTGCCTTCACAGCGCCCAGAAGCCCGGTGCTGTGCTGCTTTGTTTTTCGCAGTCAGTCAATTGCACACTAGTGAAGCTGAGCCAGGCTCTTCAGCTTTGCTGCTTTTGAGCATCTGTGCTCCACTTATGCTCTGTGACATCTCTCGAGGTTGTTTGCCTCGGCCAGGCTGGAAAGTGCCCGCTAGTACCTAGAGCTGGGCAGGAGAGGGCAGAGAGCACTTCCATCTGACAGCAGGTTGCAGATTGCCTCGGAAAGAGCCGTGTCCTTGGAATGTGCAGCAAATCCTCTTTCTTTGCAAACCGCGGTTCGTGTGCAGTGCAGGTACACTCTCCCCTTGCCAAATGGAGTGGGAAAGCTTTTCGCTAAGCTAGAGATGACTAGAGAAGCAGAAGCGCGGCTCCGGAGCTATCCGGAGGAAAGTGCCGCTTCCCGATGTCTTTCGGCTTGAAGCGGCGCTCCGGAGCGCTCCGCTGCCGCTCTACTGAGCTGTGCGCGAATTAGCCGCTTCTTCGCCTCCGAGAAGCAGAGATGGCGGTTGCTTGGAAGAGGCGAAGAACGAAGCCGCAAAGAAGCGGGCTTGTGTGCTAAGCCTTCAGACTGCCAGAGGACAGTGGCTGCCGCTCTCCTGCCTCTTGAATTCACTCTCGGCAAGCGAATGGAAAGCGTTCCAGGACAACTTGCCTGGGTTTTGACTTGGTCCTGATGCCTCCCACCTTGGCAAGTCTTGCTCGTCGCCAGAGGCTCCGAGATGCACAGAAGACGGAGGCAGATGCTGAAAAGAAAGGCAGCGGTGAGTTTGTCGACAAGCAAGAACATAGGCAGCTGCCTGTGCTTGGGAAGGAACAGCTGCCTGGTTTTGGCAATTGCCTTCACAGCGCCCAGAAGCCCGGTGCTCTGCTGCTTTGTTTTTCGCAGTCAGTCAATTGCACACTAGTGAAGCTGAGCCAGGCTCTTCAGCTTTGCTGCTTTTGAGCATCTGTGCTCCACTTATGCTCTGTGACATCTCTGGAGGTTGTTTGCCTCGGCCAGGCTGGAAAGTGCCCGCTAGTACCTAGAGCTGGGCAGGAGAGGGCAGAGAGCACTTCCATCTGACAGCAGGTTGCAGATTGCCTCGGAAAGAGCCGTGTCCTTGGAATGTGCAGCAAATCCTCTTTCTTTGCAAACCGCGGTTAGTGTGCAGTGCAGGTACGCTCCCCCCTTGCCAAATGGAGTGGGAAAGCTTTTCGCTAAGCTAGAGATGACTAGAGAAGCAGAAGCGCGGCTCCGGAGCTATCCGGAAGAAAGTGCCGTTCCCCGGCGTCTTTCGGCTTGAAGCGGCGCTCCGGAGCGCTTTGCTGCCGCTTTACTGAGCTGTGCGCGAATTAGCCGCTTCTTCGCCTCCGAGAAGCAGAGATCGCGGTTGCTTAGAAGAGGCGAAGAACGAAGCCGCAAAGAAGCGGGCTTGTTTGTGAAGCCTTCCGACTGCCAGAGGACAGTGGCTGCCGCTCTCCTGCCTCTTGAATTCACTCTCGGCAAGCGAATGGAAAGCGTTCCAGGACAACTTGCCTGGGTTTTGACTTGGTCCTGATGCCTCCCACCTTGGCAAGTCTTGCTCGTCGCCAGAGGCTCCGAGATGCACCGAAGACGGTGGCAGCTGCTGAAAAGAAGGGCAGCGGTGAGTTTGTCGACAAGCAAGAACATAGGCAGCTGCCTGTGCTTGGGAAGGAGCAGCTGCCTGGTTTTGGCAATTGCCTTCACAGCGCCCAGAAGCCCGGTGCTCTGCTGCTTTGTTTTTCGCAGTCAGTCAATTGCACACTAGTGAAGCTGAGCCAGGTTCTTCAGCTTTGCTGCTTTTGAGCATCTGTGCTCCACTTATGCTCTGTGACATCTCTGGAGGTTGTTTGCCTCGGCCAGGCTGGAAAGTGCCCGCTAGTACCTAGAGCTGGGCAGGAGAGGGCAGAGAGCACTTCCATCTGACAGCAGGTTGCAGATTGCCTCGGAAAGAGCCGTGTCCTTGGAATGTGCAGCAAATCCTCTTTCTTTGCAAACCGCGGTTAGTGTGCAGTGCAGGTACGCTCTCCCCTTGCCAACTGGAGTGGGAAAGCTTTTCGCTAAGGATAGCGATGACTAGAGAAGCAGAAGCGCGGGCTCCGGAGCTATCCGGAGGAAAGTGCCGCTTCCCGGCGTCTTTCGGCTTGAAGCGGCGCTCCGGAGCGCTTTGCTGCCGCTTTACTGAGCTGTGCGTGAATTAGTCGGTTCTTCGCCTCCGAGAAGCAGAGATCGCGGTTGCTTGGAAGAGGCGAAGAACGAAGCCGCAAAGAAGCGGGCTTGTGTGCGAAGCCTTCCGACTGCCAGAGGACGGTGGCTGCCGCTCTCCTGCCTCTTGAATTCACTCTCGGCAAGCGAATGGAAAGCGTTCCAGGACAACTTGCCTGGGTTTTGACTTGGTCCTGATGCCTCCCACCTTGGCAAGTCTTGCTCGTCGCCTGAGGCTCCGAGATGCACCGAAGGACGGTGGCAGCTGCTGAAAAGAAGGGCAGCGGTGAGTTTTGTCGACAAGCAAGAACATGGGCAGCTGCCTGTGCTTGGGAAGGAACAGCTGCCTGGTTTTGGCAATTGCCTTCACAGCGCCCAGAAGCCCCGGTGCTCTGCTGCTTTGTTTTTTCGCAGTCAGTCAATTGCACACTAGTGAAGCTGAGCCAGGCTCTTCAGCTTTGCTATTTCTTAGCATCTGTGCTCCACTTAGGCTCTGTGACATCTCTGGAGGTTGTTTGCCTCGCCCAGGCTGGAAAGTGCCCGCTAGTACCTAGAGCTGGGGCAGGAGAGGGCAGAGAGCACTTCCATCTGACAGCAGGTTGCAGATTGCCTCGGAAAGAGCCGTGTCCTTGGAATGTGCAGCAAATCCTCTTTCTTTGCAAACCGCGGTTAGTGTGCAGTGCAGGTATGCTCCCCCCCTTGCCAACTGGAGTGGGAAAGCTTTTCGCTAAGCTAGAGATGACTAGAGAAGCAGAAGTGCGGCTCCGGAGCTATCCAGAAGAAAGTGCCGTTTCCCGGCGTCTTTCGGCTTGAAGCGGCGCTCCGGAGCGCTTTGCTGCCGCTTTAACTGAGCTGTGCGCGAATTAGCCCGCTTCTTCGCCTCCGAGAAGCAGAGATGGCGGTTGCTTGGAAGAGGCGAAGAACGAAGCCGCAAAGAAGCGGGCTTGTGTGCGAAGCCTTCAGACTGCTGGAGGACGGTGGCTGCCGCTCTCCTGCCTGTTGAATTCACTCTCGGCAAGCGAATGGAAAGCGTTCCAGGACAACTTGCCTGGGTTTTTGACTTGGTCCTGATGCCTCCCACCTTGGCAAGTCTTGCTCGTCGCCAGAGGCTCCGAGATGCACCGAAGACGGTGGCAGCTGCTGAAAAGGAGGGCAGCGGTGAGTTTGTCGACAAGCAAGAACATAGGCAGCTGCCTGTGCTTGGGAAGGAGCAGCTGCCTGGTTTTGGCAATTGCCTTCACAGCGCCCAGAAGCCCGGTGCTCTGCTGCTTTGTTTTTCGCAGTCAGTCAATTGCACACTAGTGAAGCTGAGCCAGGCTCTTCAGCTTTGCTGCTTTTGAGCATCTGTGCTCCACTTATGCTCTGTGACATCTCTGGAGGTTGTTTGCCTCGGCCAGGCTGGAAAGTGCCCGCTAGTACCTAGAGCTGGGCAGGAGGGGGCAGAGAGCACTTCCATCTGACAGCAGGTTGCAGATTGCCTCGGAAAGAGCCGTGTCCTTGGAATGTGCAGCAAATCCTCTTTCTTTGCAAACCGCGGTTAGTGTGCAGTGCAGGTATGCTCTCCCCTTGCCAAATGGAGTGGGAAAGCTTTTCGCTAAGCTAGAGATGACTAGAGAAGCAGAAGCGCGGCTCCGGAGCTATCCGGAAGAAAGTGCCGTTCCCCGGCGGTCTTTCGGCTTGAAGCGGCGCTCCGGAGCGCTTTGCTGCCGCTTTACTGAGCTGTGCGCGAATTAGGCCGCTTCTTTCGCCTCCGAGAAGCAGAGATCGCGGTTGCTTGGAAGAGGCGAAGAACGAAGCCGCAAAGAAGCGGGCTTGTGTGCTAAGCCTTCAGACTGCCAGAGGACAGTGGCTGCCGCTCTCCCTGCCTCTTGAATTCACTCTCGGCAAGCGAATGGAAAGCGTTCCAGGACAACTTGCCTGGGTTTTGACTTGGTCCTGATGTGTCCCCACCTTGGCAAGTCTTGCTCGTCGCCAGAGGCTCCGAGATGCACAGAAGACGGTGGCAGCTGCTGAAAAGAAAGGCAGCGGTGAGTTTGTCGACAAGCAAGAACATAGGCAGCTGCCTGTGCTTGGGAAGGAACAGCTGCCTGGTTTTGGCAATTGCCTTCACAGCGCCCAGAAGCCCGGTGCTCTGCTGCTTTGTTTTTCGCAGTCAGTCAATTGCACACTAGTGAAGCTGAGCCAGGCTCTTCAGCTTTGCTGCTTTTGAGCATCTGTGCTCCACTTATGCTCTGTGACATCTCTGGAGGTTGTTTGCCTCGGCCAGGCTGGAAAGTGCCCGCTAGTACCTAGAGCTGGGCAGGAGAGGGCAGAGAGCACTTCCCATCTGACAGCAGGTTGCAGATTGCCTCGGAAAGAGCCGTGTCCTTGGAATGTGCAGCAAATCCTCTTTCTTTGCAAACCGCGGTTAGTGTGCAGTGCAGGTACGCTCTCCCCCTTGCCAAATGGAGTGGGAAAGCTTTTCGCTAAGCTAGAGATGACTAGAGAAGCAGAAGCGCGGCTCCGGAGCTATCCGGAAGGAAAGTGCCGTTTCCCGGCGTCTTTCGGCTTGAAGCGGCGCTCCGGAGCGCTTTGCTGCCGCTTTACTGAGCTGTGCGCGAATTAGCCACTTCTTTCGCCTCCGAGAAGCAGAGATGGCGGTTGCTTGGAAGAGGCGAAGAACGAAGCCGCAAAGAAGCGGGCTTGTGTGCGAAGCCTTCAGACTGCTGGAGGACCGGTGGCTGCCGCTCTCCTGCCTCTTGAATTCACTCTCGGCAAGCGAATGGAAAGCGTTCCAGGACAACTTGCCTGGGTTTTGACTTGGTCCTGATGCCTCCCACCTTGGCAAGTCTTGCTCGTCGCCAGAGGCTCCGAGATGCACCGAAGACGGTGGCAGCTGCTGAAAAGAAGGGCAGCGGTGAGTTTGTCGACAAGCAAGAACATAGGCAGCTGCCTCCTGGTTTTGGCAATTGCCTTCACAGCGCCCAGAAGCCCGGTGCTCTGCTGCTTTGTTTTTCGCAGTCAGTCAATTGCACACTAGTGAAGCTGAGCCAGGTTCTTCAGCTTTGCTGCTTTTGAGCATCTGTGCTCCACTTATGCTCTGTGACATCTCTGGAGGTTGTTTGCCTCGGCCAGGCTGGAAAGTGCCCGCTAGTACCTAGAGCTGGGCAGGAGAGGGCAGAGAGCACTTCCATCTGACAGCAGGTTGCAGATTGCCTCGGAAAGAGCCGTGTCCTTGGAATGTGCAGCAAATCCTCTTTCTTTGCAAACCGCGGTTAGTGTGCAGTGCAGGTACGCTCTCCCCTTGCCAACTGGAGTGGGAAAGCTTTTCGCTAAGATAGCGATGACTAGAGAAGCAGAAGCGCGGCTCCGGAGCTATCCGGAGGAAAGTGCCGCTTCCCGGCGTCTTTCGGCTTGAAGCGGCGCTCCGGAGCGCTTTGCTGCCGCTTTACTGAGCTGTGCGTGAATTAGCCGGTTCTTCGCCTCCGAGAAGCAGAGATCGCGGTTGCTTGGAAGAGGCGAAGAACGAAGCCGCAAAGAAGCGGGCTTGTGTGCGAAGCCTTCCGACTGCCAGAGGACGGTGGCTGCCGCTCTCCTGCCTGTTGAATTCACTCTCGGCAAGCGAATGGAAAGCGTTCCAGGACAACTTGCCTGGGTTTTGACTTGGTCCTGATGTGTCCCACCTTGGCAAGTCTTGCTCGTCGCCTGAGGCTCCGAGATGCACCGAAGACGGTGGCAGCTGCTGAAAAGAAGGGCAGCGGTGAGTTTGTCGACAAGCAAGAACATGGGCAGCTGCCTGTGCTTGGGAAGGAACAGCTGCCTGGTTTTGGCAATTGCCTTCACAGCGCCCAGAAGCCCGGTGCTCTGCTGCTTTGTTTTTCGCAGTCAGTCAATTGCACACTAGTGAAGCTGAGCCAGGCTCTTCAGCTTTGCTATTTCTTAGCATCTGTGCTCCACTTAGGCTCTGTGACATCTCTGGAGGTTGTTTGCCTCGCCCAGGCTGGAAAGTGCCCGCTAGTACCTAGAGCTGGGCAGGAGAGGGCAGAGAGCACTTCCATCTGACAGCAGGTTGCAGATTGCCTCGGAAAGAGCCGTGTCCTTGGAATGTGCAGCAAATCCTCTTTCTTTGCAAACCGCGGTTAGTGTGCAGTGCAGGTATGCTCCCCCCTTGCCAAATGGAGTGGGAAAGCTTTTCGCTAAGCTAGAGATGACTAGAGAAGCAGAAGTGCGGCTCCGGAGCTATCCAGAAGAAAGTGCCGTTTCCCGGCGTCTTTCGGCTTGAAGCGGCGCTCCGGAGCGCTTTGCTGCCGCTTTACTGAGCTGTGCGCGAATTAGCCGCTTCTTCGCCTCCGAGAAGCAGAGATGGCGGTTGCTTGGAAGAGGCGAAGAACGAAGCCGCAAAGAAGCGGGCTTGTGTGCGAAGCCTTCAGACTGCTGGAGGACGGTGGCTGCCGCTCTCCTGCCTGTTGAATTCACTCTCGGCAAGCGAATGGAAAGCGTTCCAGGACAACTTGCCTGGGTTTTGACTTGGTCCTGATGCCTCCCACCTTGGCAAGTCTTGCTCGTCGCCAGAGGCTCCGAGATGCACCGAAGACGGTGGCAGCTGCTGAAAAGGAGGGCAGCGGTGAGTTTGTCGACAAGCAAGAACATAGGCAGCTGCCTGTGCTTGGGAAGGAGCAGCTGCCTGGTTTTGGCAATTGCCTTCACAGCGCCCAGAAGCCCGGTGCTCTGCTGCTTTGTTTTTCGCAGTCAGTCAATTGCACACTAGTGAAGCTGAGCCAGGCTCTTCAGCTTTGCTGCTTTTGAGCATCTGTGCTCCACTTATGCTCTGTGACATCTCTGGAGGTTGTTTGCCTCGCCCAGGCTGGCAAGTGCCCGCTAGTACCTAGAGCTGGGCAGGAGGGGGCAGAGAGCACTTCCATCTGACAGCAGGTTGCAGATTGCCTCGGAAAGAGCCGTGTCCTTGGAATGTGCAGCAAATCCTCTTTCTTTGCAAACCGCGGTTAGTGTGCAGTGCAGGTACGCTCTCCCCTTGCCAAATGGAGTGGGAAAGCTTTTCGCTAAGCTAGAGATGACTAGAGAAGCAGAAGCGCGGCTCCGGAGCTATCCGGAAGAAAGTGCCGTTCCCCGGCGTCTTTCGGCTTGAAGCGGCGCTCCGGAGCGCTTTGCTGCCGCTTTACTGAGCTGTGCGCGAATTAGCCGCTTCTTCGCCTCCGAGAAGCAGAGATGGCGGTTGCTTGGAAGAGGCGAAGAACGAAGCCGCAAAGAAGCGGGCTTGTGTGCGAAGCCTTCCGACTGCTGGAGGACGGTGGCTGCCGCTCTCCTGCCTGTTGAATTCACTCTCGGCAAGCGAATGGAAAGCGTTCCAGGACAACTTGCCTGGGTTTTGACTTGGTCCTGATGCGTCCCACCTTGGCAAGTCTTGCTCGTTGCCAGAGGCTCCGAGATGCACCGAAGACGGTGGCAGCTGCTGAAAAGAAGGGCAGCGGTGAGTTTGTCGACAAGCAAGAACATAGGCAGCTGCCTGTGCTTGGGAAGGAACAGCTGCCTGGTTTTGGCAATTGCCTTCACAGCGCCCAGAAGCCCGGTGCTCTGCTGCTTTGTTTTTCGCAGTCAGTCAATTGCACACTAGTGAAGCTGAGCCAGGCTCTTCAGCTTTGCTGCTTTTGAGCATCTGTGCTCCACTTATGCTCTGTGACATCTCTGGAGGTTGTTTGCCTCGGCCAGGCTGGAAAGTGCCCGCAGGTACCTAGAGCTGGGCAGGAGAGGGCAGAGAGCACTTCCATCTGACAGCAGGTTGCAGATTGCCTCGGAAAGAGCCGTGTCCTTGGAATGTGCAGCAAATCCTCTTTCTTTGCAAACCGCGGTTAGTGTGCAGTGCAGGTACGCTCTCCCCTTGCCAACTGGAGTGGGAAAGCTTTTCGCTAAGATAGCGATGACTAGAGAAGCAGAAGCGCGGCTCCGGAGCTATCCGGAGGAAAGTGCCGCTTCCCGGCGTCTTTCGGCTTGAAGCGGCGCTCCGGAGCGCTTTGCTGCCGCTTTACTGAGCTGTGCGCGAATTAGCCGCTTCTTCGCCTCCGAGAAGCAGAGATGGCGGTTGCTTGGAAGAGGCGAAGAACGAAGCCGCAAAGAAGCGGGCTTGTGTGCGAAGCCTTCAGACTGCTGGAGGACGGTGGCTGCCGCTCTCCTGCCTCTTGAATTCACTCTCGGCAAGCGAATGGAAAGCGTTCCAGGACAACTTGCCTGGGTTTTGACTTGGTCCTGATGTGTCCCACCTTGGCAAGTCTTGCTCGTCGCCAGAGGCTCCGAGATGCACCGAAGACGGTGGCAGCTGCTGAAAAGAAGGGCAGCAGTGAGTTTGTCGACAAGCAAGAACATGGGCAGCTGCCTGTGCTTGGGAAGGAACAGCTGCCTGGTTTTGGCAATTGCCTTCACAGCGCCCAGAAGCCCGGTGCTCTGCTGCTTTGTTTTTCGCAGTCAGTCAATTGCACACTAGTGAAGCTGAGCCAGGCTCTTCAGCTTTGCTATTTCTTAGCATCTGTGCTCCACTTAGGCTCTGTGACATCTCTCGAGGTTGTTTGCCTCGGCCAGGCTGGAAAGTGCCCGCTAGTACCTAGAGCTGGGCAGGAGAGGGCAGAGAGCACTTCCATCTGACAGCAGGTTGCAGATTGCCTCGGAAAGAGCCGTGTCCTTGGAATGTGCAGCAAATCCTCTTTCTTTGCAAACCGCGGTTAGTGTGCAGTGCAGGTACGCTCCCCCCTTGCCAAATGGAGTGGGAAAGCTTTTCGCTAAGCTAGAGATGACTAGAGAAGCAGAAGCGCGGCTCCGGAGCTATCCGGAAGAAAGTGCCGTTTCCCGGCGTCTTTCGGCTTGAAGCGGCGCTCCGGAGCGCTTTGCTGCCGCTTTACTGAGCTGTGCGCGAATTAGCCGCTTCTTCGCCTCCGAGAAGCAGAGATGGCGGTTGCTTGGAAGAGGCGAAGAACGAAGCCGCAAAGAAGCGGGCTTGTGTGCGAAGCCTTCAGACTGCTGGAGGACGGTGGCTGCCGCTCTCCTGCCTGTTGAATTCACTCTCGGCAAGCGAATGGAAAGCATTCCAGGACAACTTGCCTGGGTTTTGACTTGGTCCTGATGCGTCCCACCTTGGCAAGTCTTGCTCGTCGCCAGAGGCTCCGAGATGCACCGAAGACGGTGGCAGCTGCTGAAAAGAAGGGCAGCGGTGAGTTTGTCGACAAGCAAGAACATAGGCAGCTGCCTGTGCTTGGGAAGGAGCAGCTGCCTGGTTTTGGCAATTGCCTTCACAGCGCCCAGAAGCCCGGTGCTCTGCTGCTTTGTTTTTCACAGTCAGTCAATTGCACACTAGTGAAGCTGAGCCAGGCTCTTCAGCTTTGCTATTTCTTAGCATCTGTGCTCCACTTAGGCTCTGTGACATCTCTGGAGGTTGTTTGCCTCGGCCAGGCTGGAAAGTGCCCGCTAGTACCTAGAGCTGGGCAGGAGAGGGCAGAGAGCACTTCCATCTGACAGCAGGTTGCAGATTGCCTCGGAAAGAGCCGTGTCCTTGGAATGTGCAGCAAATCCTCTTTCTTTGCAAACCGCGGTTAGTGTGCAGTGCAGGTACGCTCCCCCCTTGCCAAATGGAGTAGGAAAGCTTTTCGCTAAGATAGCGACGACTAGAGAAGCAGAAGTGCGGCTCCGGAGCTATCCGGAGGAATAGCTGGCCGAGGGCCAGCTGCGGCTCGGCTTTGGAGCCCTGCCAGCTCCAAACATCCCTCCCAAAGAACCCGAACCCAGGCACCCCCCAGGATATTTGGGCCGAGCTCCCCCTCCCTGGGCACCTGCGGGATGGGGGCGATGCTCCCGGGGTGCTGCGAGCTCAGGCAGCGCCAGGGCCACGCGATTCCTTCTCTCCTCTCCTCCGGCTGCTCCCTGCTGCCGCTGCGCCTCTTCCTCCCTCCCTCCTCCTCCTGCCCCGCTCCGGGATCCTGAACCATGAGGGGAAAGGAGCGAGGAAAGGGCAGAACCGTGAGGGGAAAGGAGCGAGGAAAGGGCGGAACCGTGAGGGGAAAGGAGCGGGGCCAGGGGGACGCGCTGTCCTAAAAAAGCCCGGTTTGACCCAAAATCACCCAAAAGGGCATCAAATGCAGCCTACATCCACATGGTTCGGCCTGACACCAACCAAATGGGATTAAAAGTATCCAGAGGGCTCTAAAATCCAACCAAAGGGGCTTAAAACTGCCCCAAGTGTTTTATAGCCCTCAAGAAATGGCTTAAGATCACCCGTAAATCTTTCAAATGTGACTAAAATCCACCCTGAAAGTATCTGGTCCAGCCTAAAATCATCCAAAGGTATCTAAAATCACCAAAATGTCCCTGACACCAACACAAGAAGACCTAAAATCACCCTAAAAAGGCTTGGTTCAACCTAAAATTGCCCAAAGCAGCAAAAAACCCTACTTAAATGCACCCAAAATACACAAAAAAGGGACCTAAAATCACCCACACAGGATTAGGATTCACCCATATGGGCCCAGTTTTTCCTAAACTCACTCAAATGGGCCCCAGCCCCACCCACATGGGCCTAAAATCATCCAAAGGGGTCTGAAATCCCCCCTAAACCCCACCAGATTCGGCCTCAAATCAGCCACAGGGGCTGAAAATCCACCCAAAAAGGCTCGGGATCCCCGCAAGGGATCTGAAGCCCACCCTAAACCTGCCCGGTTCGGCCCAAAATCCCCCAAAGGGGCTGAGCCCGAGGCTGAGCCCGGGATCGGCTCCGGGGTCGCTCCGGGACCTCCGCGTTCGCTCCGGGCAGTTTTGGCCGCGGCCCCGGACGGGCCTGGGCGGGACCGGGAGGGACCAGGGAGGGCTCGGGAGGGGTTTGGACATCTGGGGCTTTTTTGGGCTTTTGGGAATTGTGTTGGGAGTTTACAGGGAATTGTTGGGGTTTTTGGGGAGAATTATTGGGTTTGGAGGCAGTTGGGGGATTTTGGGAGTTTGGTTTTGAGGGGTTTTATTGGTGCTTTGAGGGGGAAGTTGTTTTCCTGGGGGTATTTGGGGGTTAATTGAAATTTTTTGTGTTTTCTTTAGAATTTTGGAAGGTTTTACTGGGATTTTGTGGGGATTTTGTGGGATCCTCTGGAATTATTTCTGGGTTTTATTGGGATTTTTAGGGGATTTGGAGGCAATTTATTGGAATTGTGGGGGCATTTAGTGGGATTCTTTGGGGATTTGGGTTTGTTAGGAATTTTAGTGGGGATTAGGGGGGGTTTTGTAGGTTTTTCTAGGTTGTTGTCAAGATTTCTTTGGACTCGTGAGTATTTTGTGGGGCTTGTTGTGGTTTTGGAGACATTTTTGGGAGGATTTGTGGGGTTTAATTGGGATTTTGTGGGCTTTTATTGGGATTCGAGGGTGTTCTAATGGGAATTTGTGAAATTTAATTGCGATTTCATGGGGTTTATTGGGACTTTCAGGGGTTTAAAGGAGACTTTGGTGCCTCTCAGCCCTTCCCCACACCCTGGGACAACTCCAAAGCCCCCCAAAATTCCACTAAAACCCCCCAAAATCCCCCCAAAATCCCAATTAAAAACTCCTAAACACCAAAGAATCCCACAAAATCCCAATGGAACCCACCAAAATTAAAAAAAAAAAAAAAAAAAAAAAAAAAAAAAAAAAAAAACGCCCAAAAATTTCAATAAACCCCCCAAAAAATAACCACCCCAAAACCCTAAAAAATCCCTAAAATCCAAAATCCTCAAAACCCACAAAACCCCCATAACCCCACAAACCCAGTAATTCTCTCCAAAATCCAATAATTCCCCCTAATCTCCCAACAAAATCCCCCAAAGCCCATACATGCCGCCAAAATCTCCCCAAAATCCCCCCAGAGCGCCCCAGACTCACCGGGGGCAGTCCTGGATCAGGGGGCACCGGCCGGTGGAACAGGAGCCACCTCAGGGGGCCCGCGGTGCTTTTTGGGGAGGGGGCACCATGGGAAACCTCCCAAAAATGGGGGGGGTGGAACCCTGTGGCACCCCCTCCCCAGAAAGCCCCCTCACCCGGATCAGGAATAGCCAAACTCAAGAAAATGTAAACCAGGCTTGACTTTCCAGAAATTATTTTTGGCCGGGTTTAGCTGCACCCTCCAGGCTCAGGATCACCGGTGTATTTGCAGGTTTTGCTCTGCATCACCAGCCTGCCCAGACTCTGCTCGGTGTTTCACAAATGGAGAAGACAATGGATATTGTGCCAAGCTTCCTTGCAAACAGCAACACCTGCATCAGCATGACAGAAAAGAAGGGAAAAAAAAAAAAAAAAAGAAAATAATCAGCGGTTAGAACAGAGCCAGTGTCCCACCATCTTCCCCTCCACTGTTATTATAGAGGCAAACCTGGGCCTAAAGCTTCCACCTCTCAGTTCCTGATGCTGTTTGACTTCAGCCTTGACTCCCCCTGATCTACCTGACTGCCGTCCAAGTGGGGCTGGGGATGCTCAGCCTGGAAACAGGAGACACTGGGGAGGCCTCAGTGCAGCTCTGCAGGACTGGAAGGGTCCCACAGGAAAGACGGGGACAGTGTTCAGCCGGGCCCGTGGCAACAGGACAAGGGGGGATGGCTTTCAACTGCAGGAGGCTGATTGAAGTTGGATCTGAGGGAGCTGTTCTTTTACACGGAGGCTGCTGAGGCACTGGCCCAGGCTGTGGATGCCCCATCCTTGGCAACAGGGCTGTGAGCAGCATGGGCTGGGGAAGATTGCTCAGCTCGGAACAAGATGCTCTTTAGATCCACTGTGATGTCACAGATGTGATGTTCCAGCAGGAACTTCCAGCGTCCAGCAAAGAGCACAACACAACCACTGGCCCTTGTGTCAGCCCACCCTGTGCCAGCCCTCGTGCCAGCTCACCCTTCACCATGTTCCCTGTCACTCTTCTCGTCACCTGCGCCCTGATACTCCCATCAGTCCTGAAAGCTCTCTGTTGCCTGGATTTTGTCATCCGTCCCTGCAGGATGCTCACATTTGTCCTGAGGAAGGTACAGTGCCATTCCATGGAGGTGGACACCCCCCAGCTGCCCGGCTGGGCTGGAGTTCTGTGGGGATGGGGTGGGATAGGGACCCCACTCTGAGGTGTTGCTACCTCTGCAGGCTGTCACCGAGAGAGAGGACGAGATGGAGGTGGACATGCAGGCTGATAGAGAGGAGGACATGGAAGTGGATGGAGAAGAGAGTGGAGACAATGCGATGGAGGTGGACATGGAGATGGATACAGAGGAGGAGATGGAAGTGGATGGAGAAGAGAGTGGAGAGGAAGAGATGGAGGTGGACATGCAGATGGATACAGAGGAGGAGATGGAAGTGGATGGAGAAGAGACTGGAGAGGAAGAGATGGAGGTGGACATGGAGATTGATACAGAGGAGGAGATGGAAGTGGATGGAGAAGAGACTGGAGAGGAAGAGATGGAGGTGGACATGCAGATGGATCCAGCGGAGGAGATGGAAGTGGATGGAGAAGAGACTGGTGAAGAAGAGATGGAGGTAGATGTGGAAGAGGAGATGGACGTGGAAATGGAAGAGTACCTTGAGGACATGGACATTGATGAGAAAGATGAGGAAGAGGCCATGATCTTGGGATGAAGAGCAATGCCAGCAGCAGGACAGGCATGTGGTCCCCACAGGCAGAGCGGGTCCCCTGCTGCCAGGCTGGGACTGGGCTTGGTGGTCCCTGCTCAGGGATGTGGGACCCGGTGCATTGGGTTCTGGTGGCCATCCCCAGCCTGTGCTGCGCTTGCTGGGCCAGCCTGGGGGCACATGGAAGAGCCCTCTCTGCCTGATTGGAGTGACCGTGCCTCTTGCTTTTCCTCAAGGACCGATGGAGATCCCGGACAGAGATGCCACCCTTTTGTACATACGTTGTAGAGTTTGTTGTTGTCTTTAGGCTATAGGTTTTAGGGCTTCTTTTTGTCTTCTGTAAATACGTTTCATAGACTTTTGTTAGATATGTTCTTAGGTATATACGTTCCATAGATAGTTGTTGTTACAAATATTCTTACAATGTAAATGTGTTCTGTGTTTTCTTTGCTGTTTTTCTGAAAATAAACAAGCTTTATTTTTCACACCCCAGTTCTCTTTCCATTTGCTTCAGGCACAGGTAGCATTTGCAAAGTTGTGGTTTCCGCTTGCTCCAGGTTCCCAGGGCTGGAGGTTGGTGGGGGCACAGCCACAAGCTTTTGTTTGGGGGCAATATTGGGAAGGGGGTGGGAGAGGGGGCACAGGGGGAGGTGGGACCCACTGAGGCTCCCCCAGGTCACCCCAGGACCCCCAGGCCCCGTCCCAGCCCCCCCAGTTCCCTCCACAGCCCCGGCTGAGGGGGGCTCAGCCCAGGAGCCACCGTCGTTCGGGGCTCCCCCGAGGGAAGCCGCCAACGGGAGAGCTCCCGGCTCGGAGAAGCCCCAGCAGAGGAGGGGATCTTGTCCCTCCTCGAGGGCCCTGAAGGGTCTTCAGGCCCCTCTGAAGAGGAGTTTTTCTCTTTTTAGGGATGTTTGGGGGGACCTCACCCCTCCAAGGGTGTTTTTTCCTCCCCATTTTCAGGTGTTTGTGGGGCCACAGCCCCACAAGCCCCTTTTCAGGGGTGATCATGACAGCTTTAAGTGACATTTTTCTGGGGGACTCACTCCAAGCCACTGTAGGGGATGTTTTGCCCCCCAGGGTGGATTTTTGGGGTTTAAGGGCCCCCGCTCTGGTCGGGTCCCACTCTAACTCCCCTGAAGAGGCCAACACCACTCCTGCTGATTCCGGCAGCGGAGCCCTGGGAGGGTTGTAAGAGTTGAAATTTTTAAATTTCATTTTTATTCTATTTTATTTAAATTCAAATTTATTGATTTTTAGTTTTATTATAACTCGTTGAGAGGACAGCAAGGACATTCAAGGGCAGGAACATTTTTTCCTGGCTGGTGACTGGAATTTCAGACCCTGGCAGTGTGTGCAGAACCACACAGACTGGGATCAAACATGGGCTGAGATCACCTGGACTGAGATCCTATGGACTGGGACCATGTGGAATGGGACCATAGGGATCAGGACGGTACACACTGGGATAAACTGGGTTGAGATTCTATGGACTGGGACCACATCGACTGGGATTGCACAGACTGGGATCCCATGGACTGGGAAAAAGCATTGGCTACCATTGGCTACCATCCACATAGAAAGGTGGCCACCTCAAGTTGTCTTGATCCTTTTTGGGTGTCCCATCCCCCTCTTTCCCCCGCCTTCCCCATCGTTCCCCCAATCCCCGCTCCCCTCCCCCGTGTTTGGTTTTGGGGGTTCCAGGCCCCTCCTGCTCCGTGGGGGGGTCCCGATCCCTCTTTGGTTTAATTTGGGGCCCCCAACCCCTTCTCACCGTGACCCCCCGCGGCCGGGGGGGCTCTCAGCACCACCAGTGCCACCAGTCCGGCCCCAGCTGCCCCCGCACGCCCCATCCCCATCCCCAGGGTCACCTCCCCCCTCCCCAAATTCCGCTCCCGGGGAGCGCTGGGCGCTGCGGCTCCGCCTGGCGACTGAGGAGTCATCGAGAACAAGCGCTCTGATTGGCTAGAAATGGCCCCGCGCAGTCTCTGATTGGCTAGCGCATTGAGAAGCGTTTTGATCTGCCTGGCAACCGATGAGCAGCGCTATCGCAGGCGCTGATTGCCTGAAAATCGCCGGCCCGGCAACTGAGTTGTCAGCAGCGCCGCGCGCTCTGATTGGCCAGGAGCTGTTTTGGGGTGGGGACGGGGGGAACTGGGGACCCCCAGGAGCCCCCCGGCTTTGGGGGTTTCCATCCCCCCTCGGCCCTCGGGGCGGCCCTGGGGCCACCCCAACACCCCCAAAGTGGGGAGGGTCCCCGGAGCCCTTTGGATCCCCCAAAAATGGGCTGGAAGCGGCAGGAGCCGCCCAAAAAGGGATTGAAGGGTCCGGTCCGGGAATGGGGGAGGCTCCGGGGATGGCTCCGATCCGGATCGGGGCGGGCTGGGATTGAGGGAGGGTCCGTTCAGCGACTGGGGAGGGGTCTGGGACTGGGTCAGGGGCTGGCATTGGGGAGGGTTTGGGAATTGGGGAGGGGTCTGGGATTGAGGGGATTGGTCCATCTCTCGGGACTGGGGCAGGGTCGCTCCCTGGGGGAGGGGTCCATTATTGGGCCAGGGCCTCTCCCCTTCCCGAGCCCAATCCCGTTCCTGATCCTGTTCCCGATCCCAATCCCATTCCCATTTCTGTTCCCGTTCCCGATCTCATTCCCGACCCCGATCCCACTCCCATTCCCGATCCCGATCCTGTTCCCAGTCCCGGTCCCCGCCGCTGTTTCCAGGAAATGGCTCTGCTCTCAACCCCGACCCCAAACCCAGCGGGTCAAACACCCCAGATCCTGGGGTCAACTCCCCCCGACCCCAAATCCTGGGGGTTCAAACACTGGGGGGGTCAAACACCCTCAAACCCAAACTCTGGGATGTCAAGCCCTACCCCCCCCCCCCAGCCCCGAACCCCAAATTTTAGGATCAAACCCTCCAAATCCCAGATCCTGGGGTGTCAAACACTCCCCAATTCCCAAACGATGGGGTTAAATACCCCTGATTTTGCTGATGCAAAAAAAACTTCTTTTCAGGGTTGGACGACCTGGTTGCGACAGCGGAACCCTTCTAAAAGACGGATGCTAAGAGACATAACCGGTGCTGTGGGAACAGGATTGGGAATTCTAAATAGCATTGATTCAGAAGTATTAATGAACACATTGGCTGCCACCACTAGATTTGACCAAATTCCAACAACCACTGCAGTCGTCCTTCTTGGCCTTGGGAAGACATCAGCGCTTGCTATCAAACATATTACCAAGTTGGGAGGAAGCAAGCGTAAATGATCACAAATTGGTAATTGATGCACTCGGTGCCACACAAAAGAACGTTTCTTTAGCTCTCAGCTGTATCCAGGCTCAATTAGGGATGCAGTCGGTTGCTGCCTCGATTATAAGAGAAGGTGAAGAAGGCACTTTTCCTACTGAGATTGGGAAAATAGTTTGGGACAGTGCCGCTGATTTTGAAAAGGAATTCCAATCCCGGTGGAACCTAGTGAACTTTACCTATGACCCCATCACAAACATAGCCACAGCTTTGGTGTTAACCGTACGTGATGCCTCAAGTGCGTTTGGTATTCCCCATCATTGCACTAGGACTGGGACACATATGGAGCCACTGGGAATGTGCTGGGGGCAACTGGGACCACGCTGGGGGCAACTGGGGACAAGGGTGAGTGACTGGGGCCCTGCTGGCAGAGACTGGGATCATACTGGACTCATACTGGGATCTTACTGGGAGTGACTGGGACTATTCTGGGGGCAAGTGGGAGAACTGGGAAAACACTGGATGGCACTGGGAACAACGGGAACAGTGCTGGGGGCAAATTGTATCATAACGGGGAATGACTGTCAGCAACTGGGCTCCTGCTGGGAGCAGCCCCTGGCGGCCCCGGGAGCCCCGCACCCCTTTCCCGGCCATGCCGCCCCTCCAGCCCCAGCACCCCCCCATTGCCGGGGTGCCGGCACTGCCAGGGGTCCCCCCCTCTCGGGTTCCCCGCTGGGGCTTCTGGGGCTCTCCTCTCTCGGGGCTCCCGCTCAGGGCAGCCGCGGCTCTCCCGGGGCTCCCCAAAACCGGTGTCCCCCCGACGGGGCTCTGCCGCCACCCACACTGGGATCCCCCAAAAACACCTCTCGGGGACCCCCCGATGTCCCCCCGAGGGCCAGCTGCGGCTCGGCTTTGGAGCCCTGCCAGCTCCAAACATCCCTCCCAAAGAACCCGAACCCAGGCACCCCCCAGGATATTTGGGCCGAGCTCCCCCTCCCTGGGCACCTGCGGGATGGGGGCGATGCTCCCGGGGTGCTGCGAGCTCAGGCAGCGCCAGGGCCACGCGATTCCTTCTCTCCTCTCCTCCGGCTGCTCCCTGCTGCCGCTGCGCCTCTTCCTCCCTCCCTCCTCCTCCTCCCCTGCTCCGGGATCCTGAACCATGAGGGGAAAGGAGCAAGGAAAGGGCAGAACCATGAGGGGAAAGGAGCGAGGAAAGGGCGGAACCGTGAGGGGAAAGGAGCGGGGCCAGGGGGACGCGCTGTCCTAAAAAAGCCCGGTTTGACCCAAAATCACCCAAAAGCGCATCAAATGCAGCCTACATCCACATGGTTCGGCCTGACACCAACCAAATGGGATTAAAAGTATCCAGAGGGCTCTAAAATCCAACCAAAGGGGCTTAAAACTGCCCCAAGTGTTTTATAGCCCTCAAGAAATGGCTTAAGATCACCCGTAAATCTTTCAAATATGACTAAAATCCACCCTGAAAGTATCTGGTCCAGCCTAAAATCATCCAAAGGTATCTAAAATCACCAAAATGTCCCTGACACCAACACAAGAAGACCTAAAATCACCCTAAAAAGGCTTGGTTCAACCTAAAATTGCCCAAAGCAGCAAAAAACCCTACTTAAATGCACCCAAAATACACAAAAAAGGGACCTAAAATCACCCACACAGGATTAGGATTCACCCATATGGGCCCAGTTTTTCCTAAACTCACTCAAATGGGCCCCAGCCCCACCCACATGGGCCTAAAATCATCCAAAGGGGTCTGAAATCCCCCCTAAACCCCACCAGATTCGGCCTCAAATCAGCCACAGGGGCTGAAAATCCACCCAAAAAGGCTCGGGATCCCCGCAAGGGATCTGAAGCCCACCCTAAACCTGCCCGGTTCGGCCCAAAATCCCCCAAAGGGGCCGAGCCCGAGGCCGAGCCCGGGATCGGCTCCGGGGTCGCTCCGGGACCTCCGCCTCCGCTCCGGGCAGTTTTGGCCGCAGCCCCGGACGGGCCTGGGCGGGACCGGGAGGGACCAGGGAGGGCTCGGGAGGGGTTTGGGCATTTAGGGCTTTTTTGGACTTTGGGGAATTGTGTTGGGAGTTTATGGGGAATTGTTGGGGTTTTTGGGGAGAATTATTGGGTTTGGAGGCAGTTGGGGGATTTTGGGGAGTTTGTATTTTGAGGGGTTTTCTTGGTGCTTTGAGTGGGAAGTTTTTTCCTGGGGGTATTTGGGGGTTAATTGAAATTTTTTGTGTTTTCTTTAGAATTTTGGAAGGTTTTACTGGGATTTTGTGGGGATTTTGTGGGATCCTCTGGAATTATTTCTGGGTTTTATTGGGATTTTTAGGGGATTTGGAGGCAATTTATTGGAATTGTGGGGGCATTTAGTGGGATTCTTTGGGGATTTGGGTTTGTTAGGAATTTTAGTGGGGATTAGGGGGGGGTTTTGTAGGTTTTTTCTAGGTTGTTGTCAAGATTTCTTTGGACTCGTGAGTATTTTGTGGGGCTTGTTGTGGTTTTGGAGACATTTTTGGGAGGATTTGTGGGGTTTAATTGGGATTTTGTGGGCTTTTATTGGGATTCGAGGGTGTTCTAATGGGAATTTGTGAAATTTAATTGCGATTTCATGGGGTTTATTGGGACTTTCAGGGGTTTAAAGGAGACTTTGGTGCCTCTCAGCCCTTCCCCACACCCTGGGACAACTCCAAAGCCCCCCAAAATTCCACTAAAACCCCCCAAAATCCCCCAAAAATCCCAATTAAAAACTCCTAAACACCAAAGAATCCCACAAAATCCCAAAGGAACCCACCAAAATTAAAAAAAAAAAAAAAAAACAAAAACAAAAAAAAAAAAAAACGCCCAAAAATTTCAATAAACCCCCCAAAAAATAACCACCCCAAAACCCTAAAAAATCCCTAAAATCCAAAATCCTCAAAACCCACAAAACCCCCATAACCCCACAAAACCCAGTAATTCTCTCCAAAATCCAATAATTCCCCCTAATCTCCCAACAAAATCCCCCAAAGCCCATACATGCCGCCAAAATCTCCCCAAAATCCCCCCAGAGCGCCCCAGACTCACCGGGGGCAGTCCTGGATCAGGGGGCACCGGCCGGTGGAACAGGAGCCACCTCAGGGGGCCCGCGGTGCTTTTTGGGGAGGGGGCACCATGGGAAACCTCCCAAAAATGGGGGGGGGGGGGGAACCCTGTGGCACCCCCTCCCCAGAAAGCCCCCTCACCCGGATCAGGAATAGCCAAACTCAAGAAAATGTAAACCAGGCTTGACTTTCCAGAAATTATTTTTGGCCGGGTTTAGCTGCACCCTCCAGGCTCAGGATCACCGGTGTATTTGCAGGTTTTGCTCTGCATCACCAGCCTGCCCAGGACTCTGCTCGGTGTTTCACAAATGGAGAAGACAATGGATATTGTGCCAAGCTTCCTTGCAAACAGCAACACCTGCATCAGCATGACAGAAAAGAAGGGAAAAAAAAAAAAAAAAAGAAAATATTCACCGGTTAGAACAGAGCCAGTGTCCCACCATCTTCCCCTCCACTGTTATTATAGAGGCAAACCTGGGCCTAAAGCTTCCACCTCTCAGTTCCTGATGCTGTTTGACTTCAGCCTTGACTCCCCCTGATCTACCTGACTGCCGTCCAAGTGGGGGCTGGGGATGCTCAGCCTGGAAACAGGAGACACTGGGGAGGCCTCCCTGCAGCTCTGCAGGACTGGAAGGGTCCCACAGGAAAGACGGGGACAGTGTTCAGCCGGGCCCGTGGCAACAGGACAAGGGGGGATGGCTTTCAACTGCAGGAGGCTGATTGAAGTTGGATCTGAGGGAGCTGCTCTTTTACACGGAGGCTGCTGAGGCACTGGCCCAGGCTGTGGATGCCCCATCCTTGGCAACAGGGCTTGTGAGCAGCATGGGCTGGGGAAGATTGCTCAGCTCGGAACAAGATGCTCTTTAGATCCACTGTGATGTCACAGATGTGATGTTCCAGCAGGAACTTCCAGCGTCCAGCAAAGAGCACAACACAACCACTGGCCCTTGTGTCAGCCCACCCTGTGCCAGCCCTCGTGCCAGCTCACCCTTCACCATGTTCCCTGTCACTCTTCTCGTCACCTGCGCCCTGATACTCCCATCAGTCCTGAAAGCTCTCTGTTGCCTGATTTTGTCATCCGTCCCCTGCAGGATGCTCACATTTGTCCTGAGGAAGGTACAGTGCCATTCCATGGAGGTGGACACCCCCCAGCTGCCCGGCTGGGCTGGAGTTCTGTGGGGATGGGGTGGGACAGGGACCCCACTCTGAGGTGTTGCTACCTCTGCAGGCTGTCACCGAGAGAGAGGACGAGATGGAGGTGGACATGCAGGCTGATAGAGAGGAGGACATGGAAGTGGATGGCGAAGAGAGTGGAGACAATGCGATGGAGGTGGACATGGAGATTGATACAGAGGAGGAGATGGAAGTGGATGGAGAAGAGAGTGGAGAGGAAGAGATGGAGGTGGACATGCAGATGGATACAGAGGAGGAGATGGAAGTGGATGGAGAAGAGACTGGAGAGGAAGAGATGGAGGTGGACATGCAGATGGATCCAGAGGAGGAGATGGAAGTGGATGGAGAAGAGAGTGGAGAGGAAGAGATGGAGGTGGACATGCAGATGGATCCAGAGGAGGAGATGGAAGTGGATGGAGAAGAGACTGGTGAAGAAGAGATGGAGGTAGATGTGGAAGAGGAGATGGACGTGGAAATGGAAGAGTACCTTGAGGACATGGACATTGATGAGAAAGATGAGGAAGAGGCCATGATCTTGGGATGAAGAGCAATACCAGCAGCAGGACAGGCATGTGGTCCCCACAGGCAGAGCGGGTCCCCTGCTGCCAGGCTGGGACTGGGCTGGGTGGTCCCTGCTCAGGGATGTGGGACCCGGTGCATTGGGTTCTGGTGGCCATCCCCAGCCTGTGCTGCGCTTGCTGGGCCAGCCTGGGGGCACATGGAAGAGCCCTCTCTGCCTGATTGGAGTGACCGTGCCTCTTGCTTTTCCTCAAGGACCGATGGAGATCCCGGACAGAGATGCCACCCTTTTGTACATACCTTGTAGAGTTTGTTGTGGTCTTTTAGGCTATAGGTTTTAGGGCTTCTTTTTGTCTTCTGTAAATACGTTTCATAGACTTTTGTTAGATATGTTCTTAGGTATATACGTTCCATAGATAGTTGTTGTTACAAATATTCTTACAATGTAAATGTGTTCTGTGTTTTCTTTGCTGTTTTTTCTGAAAATAAACAAGCTTTATTTTTCACACCCCAGTTCTCTTTCCATTTGCTTCAGGCACAGGTAGCATTTGCAAAGTTGTGGTTTCCGCTTGCTCCAGGTTCCCCAGGGCTGGAGGTCGGTGGGGGCACAGCCACAAGCTTTTGTTTGGGGGCAATATTGGGAAGGGGGTGGGAGAGGGGGCACAGGGGGAGGTGGGACCCACTGTAGGCTCCCCCAGGTCACACCCCAGGGACCCCCAGGCCCCGTCCCAGCCCCCCCCAGTTCCCTCCACAGCCCCGGCTGAGGGGGGGCTCAGCCCAGGAGCCACCGTCGTTCGGGGCTCCCCCGAGGGAAGCCGCCAACGGGAGAGCTCCCGGCTCGGAGAAGCCCCAGCAGAGGAGGGGATCTTGTCCCTCCTCGAGGGCCCTGAAGGGTCTTCAGGCCCCTCTGAAGAGGAGTTTTTCTCTTTTTAGGGATGTTTGGGGGACCTCACCCCTCCAAGGGTGTTTTTTTATTTTCAGGTGTTTGTGGGGCCACAGCCCCACAAGCCCCTTTTCAGGGGTGATCATGACAGCTTTAGGTGACATTTTTCTGGGGGACTCACTCCAAGCCACTGTAGGGGATGTTTTGCCCCCCAGGCTGGATTTTTGGGGTTTAAGGGCCCCCGCTCTGGTCGGGTCCCACTCTAACTCCCCTGAAGAGGCCAACACCACTCCTGCTGATTCCGGCAGCGGAGCCCTGGGAGGGTTGTAAGAGTTGAAATTTTTAAATTTCATTTTTATTCTATTTTATTTAAATTCAAATTTATTGATTTTTAGTTTTATTATAACTCGTTGAGAGGACAGCAAGGACATTCAAGGGCAGGAACATTTTTTCCTGGCTGGTGACTGGAATTTCAGACCCTGGCAGTGTGTGCAGAACCACACAGACTGGGATCAAACATGGGCTGAGATCACCTGGACTGAGATCCTATGGACTGGGACCATGTGGAATGGGACCATAGGGATCAGGACGGTACACACTGGGATAAACTGGGTTGAGATTCTATGGACTGGGACCACATGGACTGGGATTGCACAGACTGGGATCCCATGGACTGGGAAAAAGCATTGGCTACCATTGGCTACCATCCACATAGAAAGGTGGCCACCTCAAGTTGTCTTGATCCTTTTTGGGTGTCCCATCCCCCTCTTTCCCCCGCCTTCCCCATCGTTCCCACCCAATCCCCGCTCCCCTCCCCCGTGTTTGGTTTTGGGGGTTCCAGGCCCCTCCTGCTCCGTGGGGGGGTCCCGATCCCTCTTTGGTTTAATTTGGGGCCCCCAACCCCTTCTCACCGTGACCCCCCGCGGCCGGGGGGGCTCTCAGCACCACCAGTGCCACCAGTCCGGCCCCAGCTGCCCCCGCACGCCCCATCCCCATCCCCAGGGTCACCTCCCCCCTCCCCAATTCCGCTCCCGGGGAGCGCTGGGCGCTGCGGCTCCGCCTGGCGACTGAGGAGTCATCGAGAACAAGCGCTCTGATTGGCTAGAAATGGCCCCGCGCAGTCTCTGATTGGCTAGCGCATTGAGAAGCGCTGTGATCTGCCTGGCAACCGATGAGCAGCGCTATCGCAGGCGCTGATTGCCTGAAAATCGCCGGCCCGGCAACTGAGTTGTCAGCAGCGCCGCGCGCTCTGATTGGCCAGGAGCTGTTTTGGGGTGGGGACGGGGGGAACTGGGGACCCCCAGGAGCCCCCCGGCTTTGGGGGTTTCCATCCCCCTCGGCCCTCGGGGCGGCCCTGGGGCCACCCCAACACCCCCAAAGTGGGGAGGGTCCCCGGAGCCCTTTGGATCCCCCAAAAATGGGCTGGAAGCGGCAGGAGCCGCCCCAAAAAGGGATTGAAGGGTCCGGTCCGGGAATGGGGGAGGCTCCGGGATGGCTCCGATCCGGATCGGGGCGGGCTGGGATTGAGGGAGGGTCCGTTCAGCGACTGGGGAGGGGTCCTGGGACTGGGTCAGGGGCTGGCATTGGGGAGGGTTTGGGAATTGGGGAGGGGTCTGGGATTGAGGGGATTGGTCCATCTCGGGACTGGGGCAGGGGTCGCTCCCTGGGGGAGGGGTCCATTATTGGGCCAGGGCCTCTCCCCTTCCCGAGCCCAATCCCGTTCCTGATCCTGTTCCCGATCCCAATCCCATTCCCATTTCTGTTCCCGTTCCCGATCTCATTCCCGACCCCGATCCCACTCCCATTCCCGATCCCGATCCTGTTCCCAGTCCCGGTCCCGCCGCTGTTTCCAGGAAATGGCTCTGCTCTCAACCCCGACCCCCAAACCCAGCGGGTCAAACACCCCAGATCCTGGGGTCAACTCCCCCCGACCCCAAATCCTGGGGGTTCAAACACTGGGGGGGTCAAACACCCTCAAACCCAAACTCTGGGATGTCAAGCCCTACCCCCCCCCCCCAGCCCCGAACCCCAAATTTTAGGATCAAACCCTCCAAATCCCAGATCCTGGGGTGTCAAACACTCCCCAATTCCCAAACGATGGGGTTAAATACCCCTGATTTTGCTGATGGAAAAAAAAACTTATTTTCAGGGTTGGACGACCTGGTTGCGACAGCGGAACCCTTCTAAAAGACGGATGCTAAGAGACATAACCGGTGCTGTGGGAACAGGATTGGGAATTCTAATAGCATTGATTCAGAAGTATTAATGAACACATTGGCTGCCACCACTAGATTTGACCAAATTCCAACAACCACTGCAGTCGTCCTTCTTGGCCTTGGGAAGACATCAGCGCTTGCTATCAAACATATTACCAAGTTGGGAGGAAGCAAGCGTAAATGATCACAATTGGTAATTGATGCACTCGGTGCCACACAAAAGAACGTTTCTTTAGCTCTCAGCTGTATCCAGGCTCAATTAGGGATGCAGTCGGTTGCTGCCTCGATTATAAGAGAAGGTGAAGAAGGCACTTTTCCTACTGAGATTGGGAAAATAGTTTGGGACAGTGCCGCTGATTTTGAAAAGGAATTCCAATCCCGGTGGAACCTAGTGAACTTTACCTATGACCCCATCACAAACATAGCCACAGCTTTGGTGTTAACCGTACGTGATGCCTCAAGTGCGTTTGGTATTCCCCATCATTGCACTAGGACTGGGACACATATGGAGCCACTGGGAATGTGCTGGGGGGCAACTGGGACCACGCTGGGGGGCAACTGGGGACAAGGGTGAGTGACTGGGGCCCTGCTGGCAGAGACTGGGATCATACTGGACTCATACTGGGATCTTACTGGGAGTGACTGGGACTATTCTGGGGGCAAGTGGGAGAACTGGGAAAACACTGGATGGCACTGGGAACAACGGGAACAGTGCTGGGGGCAAATTGTATCATAACGGGGAATGACTGTCAGCAACTGGGCTCCTGCTGGAGCAGCCCCTGGCGGCCCCGGGAGCCCCGCACCCCTTTCCCGGCCAGCCGCCCCCTCCAGCCCCAGCACCCCCCATTGCCGGGGTGCCGGCACTGCCAGGGGTCCCCCCCCTCTCGGGTTCCCCGCTGGGGCTTCTGGGGCTCTCCTCTCTCGGGGCTCCCGCTCAGGGCAGCCGCGGCTCTCCCGGGGCTCCCCAAAACCGGTGTCCCCCCGACGGGGCTCTGCCGCCACCCACACTGGGATCCCCCAAAAACACCTCTCGGGGACCCCCCGATGTCCCCCCGAGGGCCAGCTGCGGCTCGGCTTTGGAGCCCTGCCAGCTCCAAACATCCCTCCCAAAGAACCCGAACCCAGGCACCCCCCAGGATATTTGGGCCGAGCTCCCCCTCCCTGGGCACCTGCGGGATGGGGGCGATGCTCCCGGGGTGCTGCGAGCTCAGGCAGCGCCAGGGCCACGCGATTCCTTCTCTCCTCTCCTCCGGCTGCTCCTGCTGCCGCTGCGCCTCTTCCTCCCTCCCTCCTCCTCCTCCCCTGCTCCGGGATCCTGAACCATGAGGGGAAAGGAGCAAGGAAAGGGCAGAACCATGAGGGGAAAGGAGCGAGGAAAGGGCGGAACCGTGAGGGGAAAGGAGCGGGGCCAGGGGGACGCGCTGTCCTAAAAAAGCCCGGTTTGACCCAAAATCACCCAAAAGCGCATCAAATGCAGCCTACATCCACATGGTTCGGCCTGACACCAACCAAATGGGATTAAAAGTATCCAGAGGGCTCTAAAATCCAACCAAAGGGGCTTAAAAACTGCCCCAAGTGTTTTATAGCCCTCAAGAAATTGGCTTAAGATCACCCGTAAATCTTTCAAATGTGACTAAAATCCACCCTGAAAGTATCTGGTCCAGCCTAAAATCATCCAAAGGTATCTAAAATCACCAAAATGTCCCTGACACCAACACAAGAAGACCTAAAATCACCCTAAAAAGGCTTGGTTCAACCTAAAATTGCCCAAAGCAGCAAAAACCCCACTTAAATGCACCCAAAATACACAAAAAAGGGACCTAAAATCACCCACACAGGATTAGGATTCACCCATATGGGCCCAGTTTTTCCTAAACTCACCCAAATGGGCCCCAGCCCCACCCACATGGGCCTAAAAATCATCCAAAGGGGTCTGAAATCCCCCCTATAACCCCACCAGATTCGGCCTCAAATCAGCCACAGGGGCTGAAAATCCACCCAAAAAGGCTCGGGATCCCCGCAAGGGATCTGAAGCCCACCCTAAACCTGCCCGGTTCGGCCCAAAATCCCCCAAAGGGGCCGAGCCCGAGGCCGAGCCCGGGATCGGCTCCGGGTCGCTCCGGGACCTCCGCCTCCGCTCCGGGCAGTTTTGGCCGCGGCCTCCGGACGGGCCTGGGCGGGACCGGGAGGGACCAGGGAGGGCTCGGGAGGGGTTTGGGCATCTGGGGGCTTTTTTGGGCTTTTGGGAATTGTGTTGGGAGTTTACAGGGAATTGTTGGGGTTTTTGGGGGAGAAATTATTGGGTGTGGGGGGTGTTTGGGAATTTTGGGAGTTTGGATTTTGAGGGGTTTTCTTGGTGCTTTGAGTGGGAAGTTTTTTCCTGGGGGTATTTGGGGGTTAATTGAAATTTTTTGTGTTTTCTTTAGAATTTTGGAAGGTTTTACTGGGATTTTGTGGGGATTTTGTGGGATCCTCTGGAATTATTTCTGGGTTTTATTGGGATTTTTAGGGGATTTGGAGGCAATTTATTGGAATTGTGGGGGCATTTAGTGGGATTCTTTGGGGATTTGGGTTTGTTAGGAATTTTAGTGGGGATTAGGGGGGGGTTTTGTAGGTTTTTTCTAGGTTGTTGTCAAGATTTCTTTGGACTCGTGAGTATTTTGTGGGGCTTGTTGTGGTTTTGGAGACATTTTTGGGAGGATTTGTGGGGTTTAATTGGGATTTTGTGGGCTTTTATTGGGATTCGAGGGTGTTCTAATGGGAATTTGTGAAATTTAATTGCGATTTCATGGGGTTTATTGGGACTTTCAGGGGTTTAAAGGAGACTTTGGTGCCTCTCAGCCCTTCCCCACACCCTGGGACAACTCCAAAGCCCCCCAAAATTCCACTAAAAACCCCCCAAAATCCCCCAAAAATCCCAATTAAAAACTCCTAAACACCAAAGAATCCCACAAAATCCCAAAGGAACCCACCAAAATTAAAAAAAAAAAAAAAAAAAAACAAAAAAAAGCCGCCCAAAAATTTCAATAAACCCCCCAAAAAATAACCACCCCAAAACCCTAAAAAATCCCTAAAATCCAAAATCCTCAAAACCCACAAAACCCCCATAACCCCACAAACCCAGTAATTCTCTCCAAAATCCAATAATTCCCCCTAATCTCCCAACAAAATCCCCCAAAGCCCATACATGCCGCCAAAATCTCCCCAAAATCCCCCCAGAGCGCCCCAGACTCACCGGGGGCAGTCCTGGATCAGGGGGCACCGGCCGGTGGAACAGGAGCCACCTCAGGGGGCCCGCGGTGCTTTTTGGGGAGGGGGCACCATGGGAAACCTCCCAAAAATGGGGGGGGGGGGGGGGAACCCTGTGGCACCCCCTCCCCAGAAAGCCCTCTCCCCCGGTTCAGGAATAGCCAAATTCAAGAAAATGTAAACCAGGCTTGACTTTCCAGAAATTATTTTTGGCCGGGTTTAGCTGCACCCTCCAGGCTCAGGATCACCGTATTTGCAGGTTTTGCTCTGCATCATCAGCCTGCCCAGACTCTGCTCGGTGTTTCACAAATGGAGAAGACAATGGACATTGTGCCAAGCTTCCTTGCAAACAGCAACACCTGCATCAGCATGACAGAAAAGAAGGGAAAAAAAAAAAAAAAGAAAATAATCAGCGGTTAGAACAGAGCCAGTGTCCCACCATCTTCCCCTCCACTGTTATTATAGAGGCAAACCTGGGCCTAAAGCTTCCACCTCTCAGTTCCTGATGCTGTTTGACTTCAGCCTTGACTCCCCCTGATCTACCTGACTGCCGTCCAAGTGGGGCTGGGGATGCTCAGCCTGGAAACAGGAGACACTGGGGAGGCCTCCCTGCAGCTCTGCAGGACTGGAAGGGTCCCACAGGAAAGACGGGGACAGTGTTCAGCCGGGCCCGTGGCAACAGGACAAGGGGGGATGGCTTTCAACTGCAGGAGGCTGATTGAAGTTGGATCTGAGGGAGCTGCTCTTTTACACGGAGGCTGCTGAGGCACTGGCCCAGGCTGTGGATGCCCCATCCTTGGCAACAGGGCTGTGAGCAGCATGGGCTGGGGAAGATTGCTCAGCTCGGAACAAGATGCTCTTTAGATCCACTGTGATGTCACAGATGTGATGTTCCAGCAGGAACTTCCAGCGTCCAGCAAAGAGCACAACACAACCACTGGCCCTTGTGTCAGCCCACCCTGTGCCAGCCCTCGTGCCAGCTCACCCTTCACCATGCTCCCTGTCACTCTTCTCGTCACCTGCGCCCTGATACTCCCATCAGTCCTGAAAGCTCTCTGTTGCCTGGATTTTGTCATCCGTCCCTGCAGGATGCTCACATTTGTCCTGAGGAAGGTACAGTGCCATTCCATGGAGGTGGACACCCCCCAGCTGCCCGGCTGGGCTGGAGTTCTGTGGGGATGGGGTGGGACAGGGACCCCACTCTGAGGTGTTGCTACCTCTGCAGGCTGTCACCGAGAGAGAGGACGAGATGGAGGTGGACATGCAGGCTGATAGAGAGGAGGACATGGAAGTGGATGGCGAAGAGAGTGGAGACAATGCGAATGGAGGTGGACATGGAGATTGATACAGAGGAGGAGATGGAAGTGGATGGAGAAGAGAGTGGAGAGGAAGAGATGGAGGTGGACATGCAGATGGATACAGAGGAGGAGATGGAAGTGGATGGAGAAGAGACTGGAGAGGAAGAGATGGAGGTGGACATGCAGATGGATCCAGAGGAGGAGATGGAAGTGGATGGAGAAGAGACTGGAGAGGAAGAGATGGAGGTGGACATGCAGATGGATCCAGAGGAGGAGATGGAAGTGGATGGAGAAGAGACTGGTGAAGAAGAGATGGAGGTAGATGTGGAAGAGGAGATGGACGTGGAAATGGAAGAGTACCTTGAGGACATGGACATTGATGAGAAAGATGAGGAAGAGGCCATGATCTTGGGATGAAGAGCAATACCAGCAGCAGGACAGGCATGTGGTCCCCACAGGCAGAGCGGGTCCCCTGCTGCCAGGCTGGGACTGGGCTGGGTGGTCCCTGCTCAGGGATGTGGGACCCGGTGCATTGGGTTCTGGTGGCCATCCCCAGCCTGTGCTGCGCTTGCTGGGCCAGCCTGGGGGCACATGGAAGAGCCCTCTCTGCCTGATTGGAGTGACCGTGCCTCTTGCTTTTCCTCAAGGACCGATGGAGATCCCGGACAGAGATGCCACCCTTTTGTACATACGTTGTAGAGTTTGTTGTTGTCTTTAGGCTATAGGTTTTAGGGCTTCTTTTTGTCTTCTGTAAATACGTTTCATAGACTTTTGTTAGATATGTTCTTAGGTATATACGTTCCATAGATAGTTGTTGTTACAAATATTCTTACAATGTAAATGTGTTCTGTGTTTTCTTTGCTGTTTTTCTGAAAATAAACAAGCTTTATTTTTCACACCCCAGTTCTCTTTCCATTTGCTTCAGGCACAGGTAGCATTTGCAAAGTTGTGGTTTCCGCTTGCTCCAGGTTCCCAGGGCTGGAGGTCGGTGGGGGCACAGCCACAAGCTTTTGTTTGGGGGCAATATTGGGAAGGGGGTGGGAGAGGGGGCACAGGGGGAGGTGGGACCCACTGAGGCTCCCCCAGGTCACCCCAGGACCCCCAGGCCCCGTCCCAGCCCCCCCAGTTCCCTCCACAGCCCCGGCTGAGGGGGGCTCAGCCCAGGAGCCGCCGTCGTTCGGGGCTCCCCCGAGGGCAGCCGCCAACGGGAGAGCTCCCGGCTCGGAGAGGCCCCAGCAGAGGAGGGGATCTTGTCCCTCCTCGAGTGCCCTGAAGGGTCTTCAGGCCCCTCTGAAGAGGAGTTTTTCTCTTTTTAGGGATGTTTGGGGGGGACCTCACCCCTCCAAGGGTGTTTTTTCCTCCCCATTTTCAGGTGTTTGTGGGGCCACAGCCCCACAAGCCCCTTTTCAGGGGTGATCATGACAGCTTTAAGTGACATTTTTCTGGGGGACTCACTCCAAGCCGCTGTAGGGGATGTTTTGCCCCCCAGGGTGGATTTTTGGGGTTTAAGGGCCCCCGCTCTGGTCGGGTCCCACTCTAACTCCCCTGAAGAGGCCAACACCACTCCTGCTGATTCCGGCAGTGGAGCCCTGGGAGGGTTGTAAGAGTTGAAATTTTTAAATTTCATTTTTATTCTATTTTATTTAAATTCAAATTTATTGATTTTTAGTTTTATTATAACTCGTTGAGAGGACAGCAAGGACATTCAAGGGCAGGAACATTTTTTCCTGGCTGGTGACTGGAATTTCAGACCCTGGCAGTGTGTGCAGAACCACACAGATTGGGATCAAACATGGGCTGGGATCACCTGGACTGAGATCCTATGGACTGGGACCATATGGAATGGGACCATAGGGATCAGGACGGTACACACTGGGATAAACTGGGTTGAGATTCTATGGACTGGGACCACATCGACTGGGATTGCACAGACTGGGATCCCATGGACTGGGAAAAAGCATTGGCTACCATTGGCTACCATCCACATAGAAAGGTGGCCACCTCAAGTTGTCTTGATCCTTTTTGGGTGTCCCATCCCCCTCTTTCCCCCGCCTTCCCCATCGTTCCCCCAATCCCCGCTCCCCTCCCCCGTGTTTGGTTTTGGGGGTTCCAGGCCCCTCCTGCTCCGTGGGGGGGTCCCGATCCCTCTTTGGTTTAATTTGGGGCCCCCAACCCCTTCTCACCGTGACCCCCGCGGCCGGGGGGGCTCTCAGCACCACCAGTGCCACCAGTCCGGCCCCAGCTGCCCCCGCACGCCCCCATCCCCATCCCCAGGGTCACCTCCCCCCTCCCCAAATTCCGCTCCCGGGGAGCGCTGGGCGCTGCGGCTCCGCCTGGCGACTGAGGAGTCATCGAGAACAAGCGCTCTGATTGGCTAGAAATGGCCCCGCGCAGTCTCTGATTGGCTAGCGCATTGAGAAGCGGTTTGATCTGCCTGGCAACCGATGAGCAGCGCTATCGCAGGCGCTGATTGCCTGAAAATCGCCGGCCCGGCAACTGAGTTGTCAGCAGCGCCGCGCGCTCTGATTGGCCAGGAGCTGTTTTGGGGTGGGGACGGGGGGAACTGGGGACCCCCAGGAGCCCCCCGGCTTTGGGGGTTTCCATCCCCCCTCGGCCCTCGGGGCGGCCCTGGGGCCACCCCAACACCCCCAAAGTGGGGAGGGTCCCCGGAGCCCTTTGGATCCCCCAAAAATGGGCTGGAAGCGGCAGGAGCCGCCCCAAAAAGGGATTGAAGGGTCCGGTCCGGGAATGGGGGAGGCTCCGGGATGGCTCCGATCCGGATCGGGGCGGGCTGGGATTGAGGGAGGGTCTGTTCAGCGACTGGGGAGGGGTCTGGGACTGGGTCAGGGGCTGGCATTGGGGAGGGTTTGGGGAATTGGGGAGGGGTCTGGGATTGAGGGGATTGGTCCATCTCGGGATTGGGGCAGGGTCGCTCCCTGGGGGAGGGGTCCATTATTGGGCCAGGGCCTCTCCCCTTCCCGAGCCCAATCCCGTTCCTGATCCTGTTCCCGATCCCAATCCCATTCCCATTTCTGTTCCCGTTCCCGATCTCATTCCCGACCCCGATCCCACTCCCATTCCCGATCCCGATCCTGTTCCCAGTCCCGGTCCCGCCGCTGTTTCCAGGAAATGGCTCTGCTCTCAACCCCGACCCCAAACCCAGCGGGTCAAACACCCCAGATCCTGGGGTCAACTCCCCCCGACCCCAAATCCTGGGGGTTCAAACACTGGGGGGGTCAAACACCCTCAAACCCAAACTCTGGGATGTCAAGCCCTACCCCCCCGCCCCAGCCCCGAACCCCAAATTTTAGGATCAAACCCTCCAAATCCCAGATCCTGGGGTGTCAAACACTCCCCAATTCCCAAACGATGGGGTTAAATACCCCTGATTTTGCTGATGGAAAAAAAACTTCTTTTCAGGGTTGGACGACCTGGTTGCGACAGCGGAACCCTTCTAAAAGACGGATGCTAAGAGACATAACCGGTGCTGTGGGAACAGGATTGGGAATTCTAAATAGCATTGATTCAGAAGTATTAATGAACACATTGGCTGCCACCACTAGATTTGACCAAATTCCAACAACCACTGCAGTCGTCCTTCTTGGCCTTGGGAAGACATCAGCGCTTGCTATCAAACATATTACCAAGTTGGGAGGAAGCAAGCGTAAATGATCACAAATTGGTAATTGATGCACTCGGTGCCACACAAAAGAACGTTTCTTTAGCTCTCAGCTGTATCCAGGCTCAATTAGGGATGCAGTCGGTTGCTGCCTCGATTATAAGAGAAGGTGAAGAAGGCACTTTTCCTACTGAGATTGGGAAAATAGTTTGGGACAGTGCCGCTGATTTTGAAAAGGAATTCCAATCCCGGTGGAACCTAGTGAACTTTACCTATGACCCCATCACAAACATAGCCACAGCTTTGGTGTTAACCGTACGTGATGCCTCAAGTGCGTTTGGTATTCCCCATCATTGCACTAGGACTGGGACACATATGGAGCCACTGGGAATGTGCTGGGGGCAACTGGGACCACGCTGGGGGCAACTGGGGACAAGGGTGAGTGACTGGGGCCCTGCTGGCAGAGACTGGGATCATACTGGACTCATACTGGGATCTTACTGGGAGTGACTGGGACTATTCTGGGGGCAAGTGGGAGAACTGGGAAAACACTGGATGGCACTGGGAACAACGGGAACAGTGCCGGGGGCAAATTGTATCATAACGGGGAATGACTGTCAGCAACTGGGCTCCTGCTGGGAGCAGCCCCTGGCGGCCCCGGGAGCCCCGCACCCCTTTCCCGGCCATGCCGCCCCTCCAGCCCCAGCACCCCCCATTGCCGGGGTGCCGGCACTGCCAGGGGTCCCCCCCTCTCGGGTTCCCCGCTGGGGCTTCTGGGGCTCTCCTCTCTCGGGGCTCCCGCTCAGGGCAGCCGCGGCTCTCCCGGGGCTCCCCAAAACCGGTGTCCCCCCGACGGGGCTCTGCCGCCACCCACACTGGGATCCCCCAAAAACACCTCTCGGGGACCCCCCGATGTCCCCCCGAGGGCCAGCTGCGGCTCGGCTTTGGAGCCCTGCCAGCTCCAAACATCCCTCCCAAAGAACCCGAACCCAGGCACCCCCCAGGATATTTGGGCCGAGCTCCCCCTCCCTGGGCACCTGCGGGATGGGGGCGATGCTCCCGGGGTGCTGCGAGCTCAGGCAGCGCCAGGGCCACGCGATTCCTTCTCTCCTCTCCTCCGGCTGCTCCCTGCTGCCGCTGCGCCTCTTCCTCCCTCCCTCCTCCTCCTCCCCCGCTCCGGGATCCTGAACCATGAGGGGAAAGGAGCAAGGAAAGGGCAGAACCATGAGGGGAAAGGAGCGAGGAAAGGGCGGAACCGTGAGGGGAAAGGAGCGGGGCCAGGGGGACGCGCTGTCCTAAAAAAGCCCGGTTTGACCCAAAATCACCCAAAAGGGCATCAAATGCAGCCTACATCCACATGGTTCGGCCTGACACCAACCAAATGGGATTAAAAGTATCCAGAGGGCTCTAAAATCCAACCAAAGGGGCTTAAAACTGCCCCAAGTGTTTTATAGCCCTCAAGAAATGGCTTAAGATCACCCGTAAATCTTTCAAATGTGACTAAAATCCACCCTGAAAGTATCTGGTCCAGCCTAAAATCATCCAAAGGTATCTAAAATCACCAAAATGTCCCTGACACCAACACAAGAAGACCTAAAATCACCCTAAAAAGGCTTGGTTCAACCTAAAATTGCCCAAAGCAGCAAAAAACCCTACTTAAATGCACCCAAAATACACAAAAAAGGGACCTAAAATCACCCACACAGGATTAGGATTCACCCATATGGGCCCAGTTTTTCCTAAACTCACTCAAATGGGCCCCAGCCCCACCCACATGGGCCTAAAATCATCCAAAGGGGTCTGAAATCCCCCCTAAACCCCACCAGATTCGGCCTCAAATCAGCCACAGGGGCTGAAAATCCACCCAAAAAGGCTCGGGATCCCCGCAAGGGATCTGAAGCCCACCCTAAACCTGCCCAGTTCGGCCCAAAATCCCCCAAAGGGGCCGAGCCCGAGGCCGAGCCCGGGATCGGCTCCGGGGTGGCTCCGGGACCTCCGCGTTCGCTCCGGGCAGTTTTGGCCGCGGCCCCGGACGGGCCTGGGCGGGACCGGGAGGGACCAGGGAGGGCTCGGGAGGGGTTTGGGCATCTGGGGCTTTTTTGGGCTTTGGGGAATTGTGTTGGGAGTTTATGGGGAATTGTTGGGGTTTTTGGGGAGAATTATTGGGTTTGGAGGCAGTTGGGGGATTTTGGGGAGTTTGGTTTTGAGGGGTTTTATTGGTGCTTTGAGGGGGAAGTTGTTTTCCTGGGGGTATTTGGGGGTTAATTGAAATTTTTTGTGTTTTCTTTAGAATTTTGGAAGGTTTTACTGGGATTTTGTGGGGATTTTGTGGGATCCTCTGGAATTATTTCTGGGTTTTATTGGGATTTTTAGGGGATTTGGAGGCAATTTATTGGAATTGTGGGGGCATTTAGTGGGATTCTTTGGGGATTTGGGTTTGTTAGGAATTTTAGTGGGGATTAGGGGGGGTTTTGTAGGTTTTTTCTAGGTTGTTGTCAAGATTTCTTTGGACTCGTGAGTATTTTGTGGGGCTTGTTGTGGTTTTGGAGACATTTTTGGGAGGATTTGTGGGGTTTAATTGGGATTTTGTGGGCTTTTATTGGGATTCGAGGGTGTTCTAATGGGAATTTGTGAAATTTAATTGCGATTTCATGGGGTTTATTGGGACTTTCAGGGGTTTAAAGGAGACTTTGGTGCCTCTCAGCCCTTCCCCACACCCTGGGACAACTCCAAAGCCCCCCAAAATTCCACTAAAACCCCCCAAAATCCCCCAAAAATCCCAATTAAAAACTCCTAAACACCAAAGAATCCCACAAAATCCCAATGGAACCCACCAAAATTAAAAAAAAAAAAAAAAAAAAAACAAAAAAAACGCCCAAAAATTTCAATAAACCCCCCAAAAAATAACCACCCCAAAACCCTAAAAAATCCCTAAAATCCAAAATCCTCAAAACCCACAAAACCCCCATAACCCCACAAACCCAGTAATTCTCTCCAAAATCCAATAATTCCCCCTAATCTCCCAACAAAATCCCCCAAAGCCCATACATGCCGCCAAAATCTCCCCAAAATCCCCCCAGAGCGCCCCAGACTCACCAGGGGCAGTCCTGGATCAGGGGGCACCGGCCGGTGGAACAGGAGCCACCTCAGGGGGCCCACGGTGCTTTTTGGGGAGGGGGCACCATGGGAAACCTCCCAAAAATGGGGGGGGGGTGAACCCTGTGGCACCCCCTCCCCAGAAAGCCCTCTCCCCCGGTTCAGGAATAGCCAAATTCAAGAAAATGTAAACCAGGCTTGACTTTCCAGAAATTATTTTTGGCCGGGTTTAGCTGCATCCTCCAGGCTCAGGATCACCGGTGTATTTGCAGGTTTTGCTCTGCATCATCAGCCTGCCCAGACTCTGCTCGGTGTTTCACAAATGGAGAAGACAATGGATATTGTGCCAAGCTTCCTTGCAAACAGCAACACCTGCATCAGCATGACAGAAAAGAAGGGAAAAAAAAAAAAAAAAGAAAATAATCAGCGGTTAGAACAGAGCCAGTGTCCTACCATCTTCCCCTCCACTGTTATTATAGAGGCAAACCTGGGCCTAAAGCTTCCACCTCTCAGTTCCTGATGCTGTTTGACTTCAGCCTTGACTCCCCCTGATCTACCTGACTGCCGTCCAAGTGGGGCTGGGGATGCTCAGCCTGGAAAGAGGAGACACTGGGGAGGCCTCCCTGCAGCTCTGCAGGACTGGAAGGGTCCCACAGGAAAGACGGGGACAGTGTTCAGCCGGGCCCGTGGCAACAGGACAAGGGGGGATGGCTTTCAACTGCAGGAGGCTGATTGAAGTTGGATCTGAGGGAGCTGCTCTTTTACACGGAGGCTGCTGAGGCACTGGCCCAGGCTGTGGATGCCCCATCCTTGGCAACAGGGCTGTGAGCAGCATGGGCTGGGGAAGATTGCTCAGCTCGGAACAAGATGCTCTTTAGATCCACTGTGATGTCACAGATGTGATGTTCCAGCAGGAACTTCCAGCGTCCAGCAAAGAGCACAACACAACCACTGGCCCTTGTGTCAGCCCACCCTGTGCCAGCCCTCGTGCCAGCTCACCCTTCACCATGCTCCCTGTCACTCTTCTCGTCACCTGCGCCCTGATACTCCCATCAGTCCTGAAAGCTCTCTGTTGCCTGGATTTTGTCATCCGTCCCTGCAGGATGCTCACATTTGTCCTGAGGAAGGTACAGTGCCATTCCATGGAGGTGGACACCCCCCAGCTGCCCGGCTGGGCTGGAGTTCTGTGGGGATGGGGTGGGACAGGGACCCCACTCTGAGGTGTTGCTACCTCTGCAGGCTGTCACCGAGAGAGAGGACGAGATGGAGGTGGACATGCAGGCTGATAGAGAGGAGGACATGGGAAGTGGATGGCGAAGAGAGTGGAGACAATGCGATGGAGGTGGACATGGAGATTGATACAGAGGAGGAGATGGAAGTGGATGAGAAGAGAGTGGAGAGGAAGAGATGGAGGTGGACATGCAGATGGATACAGAGGAGGAGATGGAAGTGGATGGAGAAGAGACTGGAGAGGAAGAGATGGAGGTGGACATGGAGATTGATACAGAGGAGGAGATGGAAGTGGATGGAGAAGAGAGTGGAGAGGAAGAGATGGAGGTGGACATGCAGATGGATCCAGAGGAGGAGATGGAAGTGGATGGAGAAGAGACTGGTGAAGAAGAGATGGAGGTAGATGCGGAAGAGGAGATGGACGTGGAAATGGAAGAGTACCTTGAGGACATGGACATTGATGAGAAAGATGAGGAAGAGGCCATGATCTTGGGATGAAGAGCAATGCCAGCAGCAGGACAGGCATGTGGTCCCCACAGGCAGAGCGGGTCCCCTGCTGCCAGGCTGGGACTGGGCTGGGTGGTCCCTGCTCAGGGATGTGGGACCCGGTGCATTGGGTTCTGGTGGCCATCCCCAGCCTGTGCTGCGCTTGCTGGGCCAGCCTGGGGGCACATGGAAGAGCCCTCTCTGCCTGATTGGAGTGACCGTGCCTCTTGCTTTTCCTCAAGGACCGATGGAGATCCCGGACAGAGATGCCACCCTTTTGTACATACGTTGTAGAGTTTGTTGTTGTCTTTAGGCTATAGGTTTTAGGGCTTCTTTTTGTCTTCTGTAAATACGTTTCATAGACTTTTGTTAGATATGTTCTTAGGTATATACGTTCCATAGATAGTTGTTGTTACAAATATTCTTACAATGTAAATGTGTTCTGTGTTTTCTTTGCTGTTTTTCTGAAAATAAACAAGCTTTATTTTTCACACCCCAGTTCTCTTTCCATTTGCTTCAGGCACAGGTAGCATTTGCAAAGTTGTGGTTTCCGCTTGCTCCAGGTTCCCAGGCTGGAGGTCGGTGGGGGCACAGCCACAAGCTTTGTTTGGGGGCAATATTGGGAAGGGGGTGGGAGAGGGGGCACAGGGGGAGGTGGGACCCACTGAGGCTCCCCCAGGTCACCCCAGGACCCCAGGCCCCGTCCCAGCCCCCCAGTTCCCTCCACAGCCCCGGCTGAGGGGGGCTCAGCCCAGGAGCCGCCGTCGTTCGGGGCTCCCCTGAGGGCAGCCGCCAACGGGAGAGCTCCCGGCTCGGAGAGGCCCCAGCAGAGGAGGGGATCTTGTCCCTCCTCGAGTGCCCTGAAGGATCTTCAGGCCCCTCTGAAGAGGAGTTTTTCTCTTTTTAGGGATGTTTGGGGGGACCTCACCCCTCCAAGGGTGTTTTTTCCTCGCCATTTTCAGGTGTTTGTGGGGCCACAGCCCCACAAGCCCCTTTTCAGGGGTGATCATGACAGCTTTAAGTGACATTTTTCTGGGGGACTCACTCCAAGCCGCTGTAGGGATGTTTTGCCCCCCAGGCTGGATTTTTGGGGTTTAAGGGCCCCTGCTCTGGTCGGGTCCCACTCTAACTCCCCTGAAGAGGCCAACACCACTCCTGCTGATTCCGGCAGCGGAGCCCTAGGAGGGTTGTAAGAGTTGAAATTTTTAAATTTCATTTTTATTCTATTTTATTTAAATTCAAATTTATTGATTTTTAGTTTTATTATAACTCGTTGAGAGGACAGCAAGGACATTCAAGGGCAGGAACATTTTTTCCTGGCTGGTGACTGGAATTTCAGACCCTGGCAGTGTGTGCAGAACCACACAGACTGGGATCAAACATGGGCTGGGATCACCTGGACTGAGATCCTATGGACTGGGACCATATGGAATGGGACCATAGGGATCAGGACGGTACACACTGGGATAAACTGGGTTGAGATTCTATGGACTGGGACCACATGGACTGGGATTGCACAGACTGGGATCCCATGGACTGGGAAAAAGCATTGGCTACCATTGGCTACCATCCACATAGAAAGGTGGCCACCTCAAGTTGTCTTGATCCTTTTTGGGTGTCCCATCCCCCTCTTTCCCCCGCCTTCCCCATCGTTCCCCCAATCCCCGCTCCCCTCCCCGGTGTTTGGTTTTGGGGGTTCCAGGCCCCTCCTGCTCCGTGGGGGGGTCCCGATCCCTCTTTGGTTTAATTTGGGGCCCCCAACCCCTTCTCACCGCGACCCCCGCGGCCGTGGGGGCTCTCAGCACCACCAGTGCCACCAGTCCGGCCCCAGCCTGCCCCCGCACGCCCCATCCCCATCCCCAGGGTCACCTCCCCCCTCCCCTAATTCCGCTCCGGGGAGCGCTGGGCGCTGCGGCTCCGCCTGGCGACTGAGGAGTCATCGAGAACAAGCGCTCTGATTGGCTAGAAATGGCCCCGCGCAGTCTCTGATTGGCTAGCGCATTGAGAAGCGTTTGATCTGCCTGGCAACCGATGAGCAGCGCTATCGCAGGCGCTGATTGCCTGAAAATCGCCGGCCCCGGCAACTGAGTTGTCAGCAGCGCCGCGCGCTCTGATTGGCCAGGAGCTGTTTTTGGGGTGGGGAACGGGGGGAACTGGGGACCCCCAGGAGCCCCCCGGCTTTGGGGTTTCCCATCCCCCCTCGGCCCTCGGGGCGGCCCTGGGGCCACCCCAACACCCCCAAAGTGGGGAGGGTCCCCGGAGCCCTTTGGATCCCCCAAAAATGGGCTGGAAGCGGCAGGAGCCGCCCCAAAAAGGGATTGAAGGCTCCGGTCCGGGAATGGGGGAGGCTCCGGGGATGGCTCCGATCCGGATCGGGGCGGGCTGGGATTGAGGGAGGGTCCGTTCAGCGACTGGGCAGGGGTCTGGGACTGGGTCAGGGGCTGGCATTGGGGAGGGTTTGGGAATTGGGGAGGGGTCTGGGATTGAGGGGATTGGTCCATCTCGGGACTGGGGCAGGGTCGCTCCCTGGGGGAGGGGTCCATTATTGGGCCAGGGCCTCTCCCCTTCCCGAGCCCAATCCCGTTCCT